>NW_017731945.1:421975-423143 GCF_001890085.2 Hipposideros armiger
AGGATCTGAACAGACACTTCTCCCAAAAAGACATACAAACGGCCAACAGATATATGGAAAGATGCCCAACTTCACTAGCTATTAGGGAAATGCAAATCAAACCCACAATGAGATACCACCTTACACCTGTTAGAATGGCTATCATCAACAAGACAATAACATGTGTTGGAGAGGCTATGGTATATATACATAATGGAATACTACTCTGCCACAAGAAAAGATAAAATACTGCCTTTGCAACAACATGGATAGATCTTGAGATTGTTGTGCTGGGTGAAGTGAGTCAGACTGAGAAAGTGGAGGACCATGTGATTTCACTCACATGTGGGACGTGGGGCTGAGAGCAACAAAGGAACAAGACAAAGAAACAGAGATTCATAGACACAGACAGCAGTTTGGTGGTTGCCAGAGGGTAAGGAGGGAGAGGGTTAGTAAAAGGAGGTAAGGCGGGCCAGATATATGGTGATTGGGGGAGAGCTGACGCTGGGTGGTGAGCCCACAATGTGATGTATAGATGATGTATTATAGAAATGTACACTTGAAACCTATGTAATTTTACTCACCAATAAATTTAATTTAAAAAAAAAAAACAAAAAACAAAGTTTTTCTAATGACCTGAATCTAGAACCAAACCGTTTTATAAATAAACACAAATATCCTCTCCCCCCATGGTTTTATATACGCTGATTGTTTCTGGAATGCAACTACCAAAACACCAGAGATGACCAGAATACCTAGTAAGGGAGAATAGCCCCTAGAGTCCAGAACTCCTAGTCTTGGTTCTGAACCAAGAAGTTGTCCTCCTAAAAGGGAAACAACCAGTGAACCTCCAATTTTTCCTGTCCTTACCTGTTAAATTAAAGTATTCCTATCTCTAGCATGAATCTACTCTTGGATTTTGGTTTACACTGATCTTGAAATATTACATGAGTCTTTTGTTGAAAGTGAATTAAAACATACAATGTGATTTAAGAAATGTTTTTTTAAAAAGTACCAGAGAAGAAAAGCAACAAAGAGTATAGAAAAGCCACGAGGTAGACAATGACCCCTCAACAACGAAGTTGTGTGAATAGGATGTTTTCCTTAGAGGCAGCACACGTATTATATTAGGAAAACTACTTACGATATATTTAATATGTTTGGTTTCCATTTCTGCCAAGAACTGTCA
>NW_017731945.1:423768-447537 GCF_001890085.2 Hipposideros armiger
AGTTTCAGTTTCATCATGGAGCTGTTGTGAGGATTAAATTTTATAATCCATGTAAAGCATTAAGCTTAGAGTGTGGCACTCAGTAAATAGCCAATAAATGTTAGCTACTAGTTACTAACTTCTCTCCTCTGTCTCCTTATATCACTGGGCTGACCAAAAACGTAGTAAATCCACTGCTCATTCAGTATTCAACAAGCACTCCTTCCTTGCGGAACAAGAACCACCAACACCACCCCCCATGCAAGTTCCCAAACAGTCCTCTGGATTTCCTAACATTTACGCAGAGGCCTTACTCCTTGGATCAACTAAAAGGAGTTGGAAAATATTTGGCTATTAGGCCCCAATATAGATGACAGAAGGTTTCTCTTGCCCAAAAGCATCATGGGACACTGGAATTGGGAGAGCAGAGATGAACAGGAAAGAAAGCCAGACAATTGGCAGGGATCAATACCTACAGAATGGCACCGGGAATCTGAAAGCCAAGGAGATTAGCCATCAGTGGCAGGTGGAGAGTAAATGGAGAGAAGTTCAGAATAAGGATTTTCACTGCTCTGTCTGCTTTCAGAAGGGTGGGAAGTAAATAGCAGGATGGATATAGTGACAGGGCCTAGGCTAATTAGATAACTTGTTACTGCAACTACTTCCTCCTGCCTTTGTAACTCAGATTTAGCCACTCAATGACTGGGAACACAAAATTATTTCTTTCTCTCTCTCTTTTTTTTCCTGTAACTCCAATGAGTCCTCCACATCTCTGGTTTTTACTGCCATCCAAAGACCTAGGATAAGGCAGTCTGACCTAAGTCTGAACTAGGCCATGACATAACTTCAACTAAAAAGTTTAAATTTTCAGGGAGTTTGGGGGGAATAGGAAAAGGTTAGGAAGATTACAGAATGAAAAACAATATATACATTAAAAACTCAGTATCTTTTTTGGGACACCTTCAGGAAACATGAGTAACACCTTAAATGTAAATGTTTAACTACAGAATATAAGAACACTAATGATGATATTTAGTAAAATTACTTCCACTCTTAGGATCTAAATAGTAACATGTATATAACATTATAAGACAACTAGGACATAACTATATGTGGGAAACTTCGACTAACTGAGTCATACATTTTTTTCAAGGGCAAAATCACAGACATGAAGTCTTCAACAATGAGAACACAAGGAATTCTATATGCAAAAGCTGTACCAAAACTTTAAAAAAGAGAAATGACTCTTGCAAGTTATTTTGAAATTTTCTGCATATGTTAATTTTAGCCTTCAAGGGTAATTCAGCTTGAAGTTTCACATTTAGTCATAGCATCTCTAGGTTTAAACTATCTTATAATGAGCAGAATCTAATTTTGTAGCTTGATAAGGAAAATCCAAATTCTGTGAATTTCTAAAATATTGCCACTAAAGACCATCTGCCGTGGTGTATTTTTACAACTATATGCATAAATGGTTAGGCCTCCATTAACTAGAAAATTCAGTGAAACTTTTCCTCATTCTCCACATATAATACTACAGATATCCAACAAATATATATAAAATAATACAGAGCTGGCTTCCATAATTATTTCATTTGAAAAACCACTGTGAGAGTAAAAGCATTATAGTATTTGTGGAGTCTGCTTATAGAAAGGAACCCCTCTGTTAATGCCTTCATTTAAATCATTTGGAAAGAAGTTAAAGGTATGCAATAGTAATAGAAACACATAAACAGCTCTTGTCTAAATCATAAATTTTCCTACATAAAATACAGAACAAATTGAAATTTGCTAACCAGCATAATGCCTCAAATTCAGTTCAATTGAAGAAGCTCATTTCATATATAACATATGTATTTCACCTAATATGTAACCCTGAGAAAGGATAAATATTCCATATTACTATACTCATCTAAAAGGTTACCTAGTGTTCATGAAACAAAATAGTCAGTTTTGAACTGACTACTACTTTTTCTAGAAATTAATTCAAACAAAGAGAGCACCATGTTTAGAACCATTAAGCAATTCAACTCAAACTTACCTACTTCACATTCTTGGAACATTAAATTATTTATTTCCCCACTCTGGAGATAAACTTGACCTTTTGTCTGGTTATTAACCCTTTCCCCCCTCAGTTGCTTTTAGTTCTGAAATTTCCACTGAGAATGTTGAGTGTTTGTCTTACCACCCCACTTCACTCTTCTCCAGACCCCTTCCCACTACTGTCATAGTCAATGGCTTGTCAGAAGTCTCGTAAAAAGCTTCCAAGTTTATCAGACACATTTGTTCTCTAGTGTGTTTCACTTTTACATCTGTGTGTCCTGTCTCAATTATATCCTCAGGCTCCCTATTGGCTGAAATTTCTTCTGTGTCAAAAAGACTGAAGGTACACATATTTCTTCCTTTTGCAGGCACCATATTGAAATCACCTTGCAACTTATTAATAGGCTTATAATAATTTGTAAACATATCCCAGAAAGTAGGTATAAAGAAAGTCATGTACATTAGATGAATGGCACTTTCATATTTTAAGTAATAGAAACGGGAGTTTAACCACAATGATGAATGCATATTCCAAAAGAGATACAACAACCCAAGCTAGATCAACTAACCAGGAATATGATATAAGGGCCAAAATGATCAGAAAACCATGGCTACCTTAACACCAACTTAGAAATATCTAAGAAATAATGATACTCAAGTAAACACCAAAAACTATTTTGAAAGTCTACATATGTAAATCTATTAAATCAATGTTCCAATGTGAACTGGAGAAAGGCATCCAAAAGTTTCTAATAAATTCATATAACTGACATTTTTAATAACAAATGATAAACAAATTCATGTTCACTAAAAAGAAGTTATCAGCCAAAAATGACATGAAATAATTTCTAAGAAGAAATTAAGATTTCAAACTACAAGGGATAGGAAACAAATTTTAAAATGTGAGGTTCAGGATAAGGAAAACTATTTTAAAATAAGCAAAAATAAATAATTCAAAGTTTCACATGTATTTGTTTTCAGTAAGCAGGGCAATAAGGTTATCAGCTGCACTGGCCTTCATTCAAAAACCCTTATTTCCTAAACATTTTGGCAATTGTATAGCACTAGTTCTGTTTAATATGCAGTGGAGTTTTTATTTGTGACACACAGAATACTCTCCACATCGTTTAAGATGCTCACCTTCATTGTCCCTGCCATCCGTACTATTCTAAGAAAAAACACTCTGCCAATAAATCCACTGGTAATTGAAATCAAATAAAAAATATTTTTTGACCGTCCTGAAAAGGTTTTAAAACATTGAGGTAAATTATATTCTGCTGTCCAGATTCTGAACTACAAAAGCACTGAGGCCCTTTGTCTGTGAGGCTGATAGCTGTCAAAGCCTGACCTTTCCCTAACTGGTCAACTGAAGAAGCATTAATAGAATCTGTTTAACCTTACCCATTCACCTTTAATGTGACACAAGAGTAAGTCAATCAACTCAGCAATGAGAGATCCAAAACAGTCCCCACAGACAGCAATATTTACTCCCTTCTAATTCTTCCTAGAAATTTCAGATTTAAAATCCAAAGCATTTACACCTAAGTCAAAAAATGAAAAATACCAGTTTTCTGTTTTGAATACTTCATATTAAGGCTTTCTGTTATATGTCATAAAGATTTAAATTCTACTATCCCCTGGAAACCCAAATATAGACTAAAAAAGCCAAAGTACGAAAGCACTACCAGAGCCAGAAATAGAACACAATAGTCCCAGATGTGATAACTCGCCCCATTCACCCCCTCCAAATTTTTATCAAATAAAATTATATCAGCCACGACAAACTGAACAAAAACAAAATTTAAGAGAAAAAAAATGATGCAAAGAAATTACCTTTTGTACATTCTATATCAAAGCAAAAACAATACAATTTAGTTATAAAAATGCATCTCCTAACGTAAAAACATATATATATTACAGAATCAGATCAATAGCAAAGTCACTGCAGCATTAATAAAACTGAAAAGAAAGAGAAATACACACACATATATACACACTTGGAAGTCCGCGTAGACTCTAAGATGTGTGTGCCAGCAATCCAGCTTCTGGGACATGGAAACAAAGATGGCTCCCCACTCCCCACTGTTTCTTCCTGACTTGACTTAGGCAGCAGGCCTATTACACATCAGAGACCAGCTTACGCAACAAATATTAGTAACTGTTCCCTAACTCTTGCTTTGTCCTGAGGGTAAAACATGAGGCCTGAGTCTAAAAACACCACTTCAATCTGCTTTAGCACAACAGTTTTCAAATGTAAACCAAATACTCTAATCAAAGCGAAGAGAATTTGCATGTTCCTATTAATGAAATGGTAAAAGTTGGGAGAGGAAAAGCTACAGGGAGCTACGGGCACGTTCATCAACAGCACCTGAACCAAATGCCTCAATTACCAGTATCAGATGCCATGGAAGACTACCAGAAGAAGAAGGAGAAGGTCTCTGCCAGGAAAGTGATTATGATCTGCCACAGGAATGATTTTTCTGACAGGCCCCCTGTAATGCTTTCTTACTTTTATCTTCCATGAATCTCCACCAGCTACAAACACTTGATCAAGTTTGATATTCTAGTGTTTATTTAAAAAACCAAAGGCATAATGTTTTTCACACTCTACCCTAAATTCTGATAAATCCCCTATGAGAACTACCTCTATTCTATCCCTTCATTGAGAATCACTAAATTAGAAAAACACAGGAAGCCAAAGTTACTGTTCATTTTAGAAACTGTAGAGGACATCCCCTCCCCACAACATACAAATGTGGGTGTTAATTCTCCCTTCAGTCAATCTTTCAATTTTACTCATATTTCTACATCTTATTTTAATGTATATGTTTATTATAATGCACCTCAAGTGACTTGTTGAATGAAACACAATAAGAAGAAAGGAAGGAAAGGAGGGAGGGAGGGAGAGATGCTGAAAAGAAGAAAGCTGATTATCACCTCAGAAAACAGAAAAAATCATGAATTAGAAGCACCATATACAAAAGATGAAAAATGTTTAAGTCAAGGAATGCAAAAAATAAAGCCACCTTAGTGATCAGTGGGCTCCTGGCTTTCTGATACAAGAACGTTAGCATTAAGTTACAAATCACTGTGGCAGGAGATTGGAGGCTTCCTCCAAAATATTGACTTTGGCAGGGTCATCCAACAACCGAACTTTTTTTAAAACGTGATCTAATAAGGCCCACTGCTAAATAAGTGTCTCATACACTTGCATCTGTACATAAAGCCCAATCTTTCAATCCACTTTTTGGTATCTCAATCTTAAACAAAAACAAATAGTAAAGGATCATTACACATTCAAAGAAAACATTCCACATGAAAGATTAAAACGGATGAACTAAAGGAATGAAAAGTAGACAATGAAAGGAGCAAAAGAATATATGAATAATCTTCAAAAATAAAAAGATATTACATTCATGAAATAAAAACAGATGACTATAAGGAAAACAAGAAAGGGCTGTTAGACATTAAAAAGATGACGGCAGAAAAAAAATTACGTAGAAAATCTGAAGTTGAAGAGCTTTCCTATAAAATAAAACAAATGATAAAGATTGGATGTCAGGACAATAAAGAGAATAAAAAGACCAATCCAGGAGGTCCAAATTCTAACAAGAAATTATAAAGAGAGAAAAGCAAAATCAGAAAGGAGGAAATTATCCAAGCAATAACAAAAGGAAATGGAAAATGCGTGGGGTTTGGGTGAGCAGGTCCTGGGCTTGCCACGTTTCCATGCCTAGGTAGATGATATTCAGAAACCTCATGGGGCTCTTATGAGAAATGAGAGAAAATGCCTCCCTAGCACATAATAGACACTAAATGTCTACTAACTGCTTATTTACTTCCTTCATGCAAACTCTTCTTTCAACTCAATAACCTACACTGATACTTATTAGAGTGGGTACATCTTCCACTTCTCAGATACGACAATGTCTTTCACGTACTCAATTTCTCCTTTTTTATTCTATTTTGGCCTAAAGTCACCCATTATCACACAGAAGTAGAGTTTCAACCAGTCCTACTACTGCTGGCTGCTCTAAATCTTCCAAAACTGAATTTTTCTACCTTCCCATTGCAGCATAAAGTCACCCAAAACACATAAATTCTATTTCCACCCACAATACTTATCTTGCTAAACACGTCCCAGACATTTCTCTTTTTTTATGTAATTACCACATGTAAATCATTCAGAGTTGTCTGCAAAATTACTTTTTAAAACTATTCAGACAGAGATTTTACTGATGACTGACTTTTAAAGTGTTAACCCCTCTAAATTTCATTATTAGAAACAAGTACTAAACTTCTGTTTTCTTTAATGCATTATTAACTTTAAATTTTTGGCCTAGAAGATTCTGGTTAAAGATAAGCTTTTATAAATTAAACCTTTTTGTGCTTTCATTAATCACATGTTTAATAGAGCAACTAAATGTGGGGCTTTGGTACTAAGGAGCCCCTTTTCTTCTAGTCATGGAAAGGGAAAGGTTGTCGGGCAAAGCCAATAGCTATTATCTCTGGCAGGTATTAAAGGAGAAAATGTGAAAAGAACAAACTCATTAATACCACCACTTAAGGCAACAGGGAGGGATGAATAATGAAAGCAATTGGAGATGACTACAAAAATATACTTACGGACTCAAACTGCAAATGGCTATCCTTTAAGAAATCTTGAATTTTGTCCTTGGATAAAATACTGAATCGAAATCGAAGGAGATCCATTTCTTGTTGAATAAACCAGCGTCTAAGATCTTCACTGAAATGAGATGGAAAAATTGTAAGTATAAATGAAAAGTCCAATGATTATTTTTAAAATCCACCAATTATTAAATCCAGGAAGTTTCTATGAAACAATATTCAAACGCAAACAAGATGCCAATAGACAGAAGTTAAAAGTTACAAGTCCTAGAGTATCAATACCACACACCACAATATTCCACGGATGTGTTGAATATGGGAGGCGAGGTGTTCTGACCATAAAATTAAAAGCAATAAATACAGAATACTTCAAGCCTAGCTGCATTATTATCAAATAATATAAAAAAAAAGTCCACTGTATTTAATGTAACAGCAAAATAGTCAATTACATTAGAAAATGGGGTATTCCTTCGTCTAAGGTGGTTTCATCAACGCCAAATAAACCCATATTTTTTAAAGGTAACTTTATCTCTGAATAGATCATGATCAGATAAACTTCACAAAGTAAACTTTGCTTACAGCTCTATGGCTAATTTCACAAAATTTAATATGCACTGTAACCTCAATTTGTTAAATGCCAACATACAAATACTGTATGTTAATTTACAAAACAGATACATAATGGGCATTATTGTTGCTATAATTATGCCATTGTATGTAAAATATGATTTAGTTTTTTTCTGAAGTGACTTTCACATTTTCAGCAATACATTTACAGCATAAATTGCATAAACTACATATAGTTTTTTACAAAAGAAAATATCTAGGACCAAAGCTGGTCAATAATTTCTCAGTTTTTAATCTTGGGATAGTAAACAATTCAATATTCATTTGATAAGCCTATAAATTTTTTAAAAATCAGAAATTTATAAGTATGTTATTTAGCCAAAATTAATACAGAAAAAAACAAAGTTTTGTTTTGGTTTTTTTTAAAGAACGGCAACTTACTCCTTGTCCCTCTGGGTGGCACTATTGACATATAAGAAACCAACTACCAAAGGAAAATATCTTATTCTAATGAGCACTTGCCCATTCATCTCAACTTCTAAAAACCTGTATCTAATTCAAGTGTGTATTCGATTCATTATTTCTTATAAATATTACTACTTTTTAGGGGGGAAAAAAGTATCAAAAGGCCTTCTTCCCAATGAAATCCCCTCCAATTTTAAATTCCAGATGAAGTCTCTTCCACAAAGTCAAAAAGCGTCTCAACAAGGCAAAATTTGCAACAGAATTTTTTTCCGGTGTTTTGTAGCAAACAACTTGTTTCAAACAATTTGCTGCAGCAGTGTTCAGCCCATGAACCACTGGTTTCTGATGTTATTCTGTTTTCCTATATTCAGTACAATACAGGTTAGCTTTCCATGTACCAGTTTATAACCCAGGACATCAGATTTGACTGTGAGCATATAAATGTATACTCACGACTGGCAATACGCGAGGCGCACAATAAAGTGAGAAATATGGTCTCTTCTTCGTGGTTCATATTCATCTTCTAAGTTTTCCTTAAAAATAATGGCACAGGAATAAAATCAATGCATGAGAATAGTAAGAGGTGTAAAGAAATATTGAGTCAGCATAAGTCAATGCAAAGTAAAAGTTTCAAAAGCACAAATTTCATAATATGCTTTCCAGGATAATTATCAGTTGACTTAAGTTAGCATTCAGGTAAAACTGAGAACGGAACTCATCTCAGCAAAACTGCCGGGTTTGGACCCAACCATTTCCCTCCTATGAATGCCTCCTCTCTTAACTTTCTTATCCAGCATATGCCCAGAGCACTCACCACTTCAACCACTTCTTACAACCCTCAACTTCTTGCTTTTCAACCTTCCGGCAAAACCTAGATTCTAAATTACTCGATAGCTATATTCTACAGTCCTATTCCCAAAATGCTGAGAACCTCTGGAGAAATAACACACAACTGCGGGAATTTGGAATATTAAGAATTCACAGCCTCTTTACCAACAGCAAGGAAACCTTATTCAAGACCAAAATAGTAAGAGCAAGCACATCTTGAGCACTTATGAGGTACGAGGCACAGTTTTCAGCATTTTTAATCTATTAACCCATGTAATCCTTTAAAACACCCTAGGAGGTAGACACTGCTGTGTATCCCTATTTTAAAGATGAGGAAACTGGGGCACAGGGAAGCCATATAACTGGTTCAGGGTCACAAAACCTGGAAGCATCAGAGCTGGGATTTGACATATAACTATCTCTTTCTTCACTTCTTAGAAAAGCTGATTCAGTCTTCACTGGTTGACCCCAGCTCCCTACCATCCCACCTTCCACTTCTCTCTCAATGGATGACTTCACCTATCTTACAGAAAATAAAGGCCACCAGGCTAACTTCAGCTCCAGGCCTCTGTGCCCACATGTTGTGCTGCCTTCCCTTCCATCTCCATGGATAAAGCATCTGCCCTTCCTCCTATGGAAAGCTAATTCTTACACCTAAACCCTGCAGCCCATCTGCTCGTGCCTTCTAAGACCTTATCAAATGCTCTCTCAAAGTACCTTCAAGCTCCCCTCCTCTTCTAGATCTTTCTGCTTAGCTTATAAACATGTATAACTATCTCGTCATGTATGTGTATACATATATGCATACATATGTATCTTCTCTTTTCCCAACAACAGCCTCTATATTCAGCTCTGTTTCTCCCGTCCTTCCAGCTGAACATCTTAAAATACTACATGTTCCATATCCAACTCCCACCTCCCTCCTCCAACCACTGTCATCTTTCAGGCGTCTCCTTCTATCTACAAAGAGTCCACCCCGTTGATAGATCAATGGATTCTGTATAACTCATTTTACATGATCCTTCCTAAGCTTCTGAGGCTGCTGTGGTTAAGAGCATCACAACATTTTGGAGACAATAAGCCCAGATTGGAATTTTGGCTCCACCATCTATTGGGTTGTCAGAAAAGTCATGACGCATGTTTGCAACAGATGGCACTAGTTCATTTTTGGAAGTACTAAAGTCATTCAGATCTACATTATTGCTATGTCATTTGACAGCTGACAGTTCTAGCTTCATTCTAAAAAAAAATTGAGCGATATGGTTGAGTTTGGGAGATTTTACAAATTGAAGATGGAAGACCAAACTGTGCATTTTGGCCATATTTTACTGTTTTACTTCCATAAAGGGAAGAACATGCATCAAGCTTGTTAAAAGTTGCATAAAGTTTAGGGTGACAATGCTCTACAAGAACGTCAGTGCCGATGATGGTTCACAAAATTCCGTGCTGGTGATTTTGATCTCAATGACGCTCCTCAGTCAGGGAGGCCCACCAAGGTTGATGACAAAATAAAGGCATTGATCGAGTCAAACCCACATTACATGACACGAGAGATTGCAGAAACATTGAACATCCATCATTCAAGCATTCACGACCACCTGAAGAAGCTGGGATACTTAGCAAGCTCAATATTTGGGTTCTGCATGAATTCAAAGAAGTTCATTTAACGGCACGTATAAACATCTGCAACATGCTCATTAAATGTGAGGAAAACGATCCCTTCTTGAAGCAACTGATAACTGGTGATAAGAAGTGGATTGTTTACAACAGTGTGGTGCACAAACGGTCTTGGTCCCGACGGATGTGATGATTCGCTTCAAACGACATCAAAAGCAGACATTCATCAGAGGAAGGTTATGCTCTCAGTGTGGTGGGATCTTGAAGGTGTCGTGTTTTTCGAGCTCCTACCATAGAATGAAACAATCAATTCGAATGTGTACTGTCGGCAATTGGACAATTTGAACGAATACATCATCCAGAAACGTCCAGAGCTTGTTAATTGTAAAGGAGTTGTGTTCCATTGCGACAACGCAAGACCACACACAAGTTTGATCACCCATCAAAAATTATTGGAGCTTGGATGGGATGTGTTGCCACACCCACCATACTCGCCTGACCTTGAAACGTCTGACTTCCACTTGTTTTGCTCTTTTCAAAACTCCTTGCGTGCTATAACGTTCAATTCAGATGAGGCTGTAAGTCAGCACCTTGTTCAGTTTTTCGCAAATAAAGACACGTCCTTCTATGAACAAGCAATTATGAAGCTCACTGAAAGATGGCAAAAGGTTATCGAACAAAACGGGCAATATATCATTGATTGATCTTTATTCTTTATATAAAAAAATGACCTTTGAAAAACATAGACAAAATATGTCATGACTTTTCCGACAACCTAATATTATCTCACATGCTTGGGCAAGTTACTTAGCCTATCTATAATATAACTCACTGTCCTCATCTATAAAATAGGGATGATAGGACCATGTGAGTGGCTCGTTGGTTAAGAGTTGTCTTGGGAGCGCGAGCTCTGAGCAACAGGGCCGCCAGTTCAGATCCCACATGGGCCGGTGATGCTGCGCCCTCTACAGCTAAGATGGTGAACAACAGCTCCACCTGGAGTTGGGCTGCCATGAATCACAGGCAACGGCATAGGCTGCAGTGGGGCTGCAGTGGGCTTCCTTGAGCTATCATGAGCGGCTGGCAGCCAGCATGAGCGGCTCGCAGCTGGCGTGAGCTGCCATCCAATGGCCAGCGACCAATCTACCTCAGCCGGGAAGAGCACAATGATCATAATACCAACATGGGCCAGTAAAGCAACATCCTCCACAACTAGACTGAAGAACAAAAGGGCAGCAACTTGTCTGTTCCCCTCCTCCATTTGTCTGTTCTCCTTCCCCGAGTCCCCAGCACTATTCCCCTTCGCCAATTCCCCAATAAAATCTTTAAAATAAATAAATAAATAAATAAATAAATAAATAAATAAATAAATAAGGATGATAATACTACCTACCTCAAAACACTGTTGTCTGGATTACAATGGGTTAATGTATGTAATTCTCTTAGAACAAGCTCCAGGGCATAGTAAGCATAACAGAAATGCTTGCTGTTGCTATTCCTTTAATGTTATTATCTGTATCTTGATCATTACTATTGAATCTCTTGCCTTCCTTGGCTGACCTCCTACCTCTCAGGCAACTCCTTCTCAATCTCTTTCCCAGACTCCTCCAATTCTACTTCACCTTAAACATTGGTATTCCTCGTGTCCTACTCTCCATCATATTCTTTTCTCACTCAAATATTTCCCTAGGGTACTCTCACCTACTCCTAATGATTCCCACCTTCCTCTTAAATCTATACTCCCACCCAGAGATCTCCAAAGTCCAGACCTGTATGCATATCCTACTGTCCACCAGACATCTCCACAGGCACCTCAAATTCATGTCTATATAACTAAACTCGATGTCTTCAAGTCTTACTTCTCTTCCTGTGTATCACATCTCAGAATATCACTACCATCCGTCCACCTTGTTGTCCCAACTAGAAACCTGGGTGTCATTCATAACTCTTCTCTCTCCCTTCTCTCTGCAACCAGTCACCAAAATCTTTTGATTCCACCTTAATATCTCTTCAATCAGTCTTCTTCTCTCCATTCAATTCATCCTCTTCGTTTCTTGGCTCCTAACTGGTTTTCCTCCTACCAAACTTGAGCCTGTCAATCTGCTGTTGGCAGTCATTTTCCCAAAATAAAAATCTAATCATACCCATTAAGATGCAATTCCAGCATTACCTCCTCTTGGAAGCCTTCCCAAACCACCACAATCTGAACTGGGTGATTACACATGCTATTAGAGTTCCTGGAGCATACACCTAGTAATAACATTCATCATCCTGTAATGCACAAGGTACATGTGGCAGTGTCTGGAAACATCTAGTGGGTAGAAGCCAGGAATGCCACTGAGCATCCTACAATGCACAGGACAGTCCCTGCAACAAGGAATTATCATGCCCCAAACATCGATAGTACCAAAGTTGGACAAACCCGGCCGTATTACAACCACCTGACTACATGTTAATCACCCCTAGGAGGCTGTAGGTATCTTCAGGCAGAGTCTATGCAGTATTATCTTTATGAAAGCCCTGTGCCTAATACAAGACCTTTCCCACAACTGATGCTCAGTTCATGAACATATACAAACTGAAGGAACATTTCTTTCCCCTTTTACTTACTCTAAAGGAAAACTTGACCTTTCGAAGCTCAGCCTCCAACTTAGTCCTGTATTGCTCACTTCCTTTCACATAGCTCACACCAAGATTTTCAACTGCTTTTAGCACTTAAAAAAAAAAGAAAGAAAAGAATAAAAGAAAGAAAAACATATAAATGCAAGATAATTTTAAAAAACTAAACCAAGACAAATGATATCTATGGACAGCAATTCCGTAAGTACTTACTTAAAAAAGATGACAAGTTGTAACAGTTTTATTTTCTGAAAGTACATTATACAAATTATATATGTTTATGAGATCTTTATGAATCTTCATTCATGTTCAGAAAATATCAATGTCCCACAGCATAATCTAATACCAGGGATTCTCAACCAGGGGGAAGAGCGGAATAGTGGATAATCACTGCCACACTGAGCCGCTGTGGTTGAAGAACAGAAAAGTGTGTCGATATGGAAAAAAGATTAAGCACCGATGTTTACATCCCTCATGTGGAGCTGCCTGTTAGGCAGTCGGCTTCATTTACTCAGCATAGACTCATCAGAAAAATAGCCATTCCTTTCTGGTTTAACACAGAAGGAGAAGAAACAAGGCCTCCAATCACCCAAACGAACCATCCTGAATAGATGCTACATCCAGTTTACAAGTTCCTAAAGCCCCTTATAAATTCTTCTTCAGGTGAATTTGTCTTTCATCAATACAGAAAGAGGCATTTTTTAACTCAAGAATAAAATGCTTCTAAAATGAATACTGAACATAAATCCATGTCCCAAAGCAAACTAATTATCTTCCCCCTAGCCCTGCTTCTCTTCTGGCTATTCCTATCCCCACTAGCTTCAGCCACTCCTACCTGTTCCCTCACTGCTCACATCCAAACAGACCAAATCCTGTCAATAATACCTCCTCGGTATCCTTTAAATCTCTCCTGTCTCATCACTGCCGCTGTCACTGCCTTAGTTCAGGCCCATACAAAGGGGGATCCTTTTAAATACAAAACCCAAAGGACACTTTTGAATCATCTTAATCTCTATGAAACATCTGACACTGCTAAGATTCCTAAAACCCCTTTCTCCCTTGTCAACACTCTTTCTTTCAACAAAGAGATCCTGAGCACCCTCTCTATCAGATCTCATCCTGCTCCTCTAAGAATGATGAACATTATCTCTCCTCTTCTTATGCTTTTCCCACAAGGATATCCTGGAACATAAACTCTGAAGACATTGCTACTATTTGTTTCAGTTCATGCCAAGCTCATTCCTTTCTTCCACCAACACACAGAGGATGAGAAGGACCCCAGTACAGTTGCCACATTCTTCTTACACTTGTTAT
Organism: Hipposideros armiger; assembly: GCF_001890085.2. Taxonomy (NCBI): domain Eukaryota; kingdom Metazoa; phylum Chordata; class Mammalia; order Chiroptera; family Hipposideridae; genus Hipposideros; species Hipposideros armiger. Next base: position 437,830 of record NW_017731945.1, read on the forward strand.
ATCATTAGCGTGGCACAAAATGCCCTTGGTTATCCACACTTCTCCATCTACCCTGAACTTGTCAACGTTCCCACAAATATGACATTGTCTCTCATGCCTCCAAACCTTCATACAGGTCATTATCTCAACCTAAAAAAACCCTTCACTTCTGTGTTGAGAAAGTTCTACTCATTCTTCAAGGTCCAAATCACATTTCAATTTCTCTAAGAAGTCTTATTTAATCAGACAGTCACTCGCACCACTGCTTCAACAGCACTACTATTTACCTCTAGTACAGCATTTAAAATACTAAATTATAATTAGCATTTTGGATGTCTGTTTCCATGTATTAGACTACAACTTCATCAAAGATGAGAATTACATTATTCATCTCACAATCCCTACCACTAGAACACAGTGGACTCAATAAATATACAGTAAATAAATGAATATCTAACCCTCAATAGTAAACCTTTAATAAATATTTGTTGAATGAATTGCTTAATGAAGGAAGTAGATTACCCACACTAATTCCCACAAAGTATAAGTGAGGTTCTCAAGAATATATAAATTCTAATTCAAATGTCACTCACGTTTAACTCTATCGATAGCCAAGTTTTCAAACTCCATCAAAGATATGTTTTCAGAAGGCGGTTGCAAGTAAAACTGAAGGCTATGAGGGTAGCAAACATTCCGCTGATCACCTGACAAGTTCGGTTTCTTTCGCTTTGCTCCAGAAAACTCCATCTTGTTACCTTTTAAGAAAGCACATAAAAAGGTTGAAATGATGGAAAGTGGAGAAAAGAAAACAAATCTAAATATACAAATAAATACTCCACACGCACAGACAAAAAAAAACGAAGTTGAAGGGCATGCACAAAATGTTAACAGTGGTTATCCCTGGGCGATGTCTTTCTGTATTTTCCAGATTTTCAACAATACACCTGTACCTATTTTGAAATGCGGGAGGAGTGCGTGCTAGAGAAGATGCAGGTGGTGATCCTAACTTCCAGCAACAAGAAAGTCTGGTGATGTTGCCGGCTCACCATAGGTCTGTGTGCTACCGTCCTTAGATCTCTGTAGTCCCAAGAGTTAAGATCAGATTTCATACAGGCTTCAGTCCTGAACTTGGAGAAAAGCGCGGTAGGTTTTATCTGGTAAGAGACTTAAGGGACCGGGTCCAGTTACTCACTTCCTCTCTTATGACCCTGGGAAACAAAACAACTGTCTTTCGATTCCAGTCTTTCGGAACGCAGTTTGGGAAGCATCCATTAAGTTCCTTATAAAAATTCCTACTCCCATCCTACCCGACCCTCCTCCGGGAAAACTGTCTACTCAACTCTACCGGCACCTGCGTCTCTGCCCCAATAAATCAACCAACCGACCGACCCCCAGAACCCCTACCTGCGCCAGATCAATACCTCTGCTCCCACCGCCCGCAAAGCACTCTCCCTTCTTTCTCGATCTGCAAGTCTCAGCACCAGAATTACTGTCCGTCCTAAATCCACGGGAGTTTCTCTTACCTGCAACCACACCAAACGCGAAAAAACAACCGCCAGCACCCGGTTTCCCCGAGTGGCGGGAGATTTCACTTGTCCGGAAGCGGAAGTGATTACACAAGTCCCGCCCCCTGCCGCCCCGCCCACCCCGCGCGGGCGCTCAGCGGGCGAGCCTGGGCGCTTCCTGTACTGGGAGTCCGTCCGTAACTTTTGACGGTTGACACTGGGGTGTTGGAATGCCAGTGGCAAAATTTTCCACACGCTGAAGAGTGTAGTATCAATAGCTCTGTTTGGTGATGCCAACAAAGAGGCCGTAAGTTGAAAATGAGACACCTGAACCCACAAGGCTGGCTGGCACTCATCATGTTCGATATGGAGACGAATGGAGGAAAAACAGGCATTTGCTGGAAAAACAGGCATTTGCTGAGCTCCCTTGTTGCACCGGGCTCACTCTTAGAGGCTCTGTTTTCTCTTGTTTAATCTTTCAGCGACCTTGTAGCTCTTATTTTACAGGTGAAAAAACAGAAACTAAAAGATCGCTGTCAGTTTGCCCATCTATGCACAATATGTATTTGTTTTTCCCATGAGACCACAAGCCCCCTAACGACATAGTCTTAATTAAGTTCAGTTCACTACCAGCCCCACCATGAATGCCTCGCGCACAGCAAGCGCCCAGCAAAATATCTCCAATGAACTTGAATGAGTGAAGAATGAATGGTCACACGCAGAAGCCCTTCTGGGGTCTATAGAAATTAGAAGAGATCAGGCTCATAGGGAAGAAGTAGGTGACGAAGAAGTGGAAAGCGCAGGGGAGCAAGTGGATCTCGGTCTGGAGACGCTCGGAAGTGGCGGGTCGGAAACTCTCTCCCGCCACGGTCTGTAGGGCTTTCAAGAGCTGGAAATGAACTTAACTTGTGGCCTGCAGGAGGCGCGTTTTACTTACAAAAGCGGCGGAGGAAGGCTCTACTAAAGGTAAAGGAGTAGAAGAGTGCTTTGAAATGCTCAAATTTTTAGAAATGCAAAGAATATTGAAACAATATCAAGCTTCAAAGCATCTACCCAGCATAGACCAAACTGTGGCTGGTACTGACTTTGTACCAAGACATGTTCTAAGTGATTTACATATCAATTCATTTTATCCTCATATCCATATGAGGTAGGTTCTATTATTCACCCATTTTACAGATAAGGAAATTGTGGAACAGAAAAGTTAAATGACTTCAAAGATCACATAGTAAGTGACAGAGCCAGGTTCAAAGTCAGAGAGACTGTCTCCAAGCACCAGAACACCAACCACCACATTACTGATTCCACTAATATTGACAGGGGTGCCTCACCTTAATTCCTTCCTCTGTATCAGACATAATTTACATCACCTGGTCCAAAGAAGATACCTGAAAGTATGAAAACTGCCTGAAAAACCCTGAAGCACAGACCATAAAAATATTTACATGAACATTTATCTCATTTCGGGATAGGAAAGGAATTTAAATACAATAAATTACAAAAAAGAAAATCTGAAGATTTGACTCTGAAAATATAAAATTGTGCATCTAAAAAAAAAATCACAAAAATATTTTCCAGTCATGAAGCTGGAGGAAAGATTCACCATAAATATAATATCAAAAAGGCTAATACCATCAAGATATGAAGAATTTATGTAAATTAATTAGAAAAAAAATCCTAAGACATAAATTGAAAAATGGGAAAAGAGCAGCAATAGATAGCTCATATACAAAATAATTAATGATAAAATCTGAAAAATGTTTATCATTGGCAGCAAAGAAATTTTCCCCTACAAAATTGGCAAAGATTTTACAATGAAAACGCTCAGTGTTAGGCAAAGTGCAGTACAATAGGCTCACATGGGAGTTGATGTGTTGCTACAATTCTGGAGGACAGTATAGTACTGTGTATTATGATCCCTAAAAGAATTCATACAGTTTGATCAAATAATTTCACTAACATGAGTCTGTGCAGAAATGGGCACAAAAATTTGTGTTCAAGGAACTTCATTGCATCATTGTAAGAGTAAAAACCCAGAAAAAATAAATAAATATATTCATACCATGGGACCTTATACAGCCATTCAAAATATATGTGTGTTTTTTAAGATACCAACCTGAGAAAATCCTCAGTTAACAGGGTACATAAAACCACATATGCCATATGATCCCAATTTTGTAAAAGTATTCCTTCATTGACAATAGTAATTTTTGTCTCTCTTTATGATGGTCTCTCCACTCCAAGAGCCCTACGCCCCCTACCTATCCGTCAGTAGTCAAATGCTGCCTTCCTCCATTCTTTTGAGACTTTGCTTATTCCACCTGGGTTACTCCTCATGTTCTTTGTAATTCCCATATATTGGGTTGTCGGAGAAGTCATGACGTATTTTTCTATGTTTTTCGCTGCAAAAATGCGTCATGACTTTTCCAACAACCGAATACTATAATTCTTTCTTTAATTATATCCCTCCGGTGCAGAGGTCCTTAATCTTTTCCTTTTTTTAAAGATTTTTATTGGGGAATTGGGGGGATGGGAACAGTGCTGGGGAATTGGGGAAAGGGGAACAGACAAGTTGCTGTCGTTTTGTTCTTCAATCTAGTTGTGGAGGATGTTGCTTCACTGGCCCAAGTTGGCACCATCATTGCGCCCCTCTCTGGCGAGGCAGATCAGTCGCCGGCTTCTGGACGGCCGCTCACGGCGGCTGCTGGCCGCTCATGCTGGCCGCTGACTACATACGGTAGCCCATGGCAACCCACTGCCACAGGGGCTGCAGCCGTCGACGACTCAAGGCAGCCCAGCTCCAGGTTGAGCTGTTGTTCAGCAACTTAGCTGTGGAGGGCAGTGTCACTGGCCCTCATATGTGGGATGTGAACCGGGGCCCTCTGGTGTCCCAAGCCAGTTCTTAACCATCGCGCCACTTGGCCGGCCCAGAGGTCTTTAATCTTTGAGGAACATAAACCACCAGATGATTTAACGTTCGCACTCCTCAGAAAAGTGCACCTACACACCAGTTTTGCACACTATTCAATATTTCAAAGTTTATGAATACATGTGCAGCTAGTTAAGAATACTAACACTACTAGCTCTTCAGCCCTTTTGGCAGAGGCCCTTTTGTTAATCTTTGTGACCCCTAAAGTGCTGATGTAGTATCTTCCAACTGAAAAGCTGAAATAATTAATGTCATTGTATGACCAACTCAGAGAGATCTGGAAAAATATGCTCATGTTTAACATTACCAATACCTTACAAAACATGTCCCATAATATCTGCCTTTCATCATTTTCAAAATCTGTTTTAAGCCTCAGAGAACAAAATAGCTTGTGTCTGTCAGCTATTCCAGCATCTTTATTGTCTTCTAATGCCACAGTTTGGGTCACTACCTCACTGTGAAGTCGGTTTCTCTGTCCAGAGGCAATTGTAATACAAATTTACTATCCTAGTAGCAGTAATGCACAATGTTATATATCTCAGCATCTATATTTGGTAAATCAGTGCAAGCTCTTTCATGGATTTATTTCATCAATAAAAGTGGATCAGCACAACACTCAGCCCTGGCAACCAGGATGCATATAAATTACAAATCCTGACCTCACTACTGGGGTAGGAAAACACACATAAACACATAATTCGTACTTCCACTGGACCATAAGCCTCTCAAAACAGGGACTGCTGTGCTGTTCATCTTTATAACCCCAGTGTCTGGCACTCCATGGGCCCTCAACAAATATTTATTATACTGAGTTGATGTAAAATGTGAGAGATGAATGAAAAAAGTAATGGGTTCAGCTTAACATTTCAACAGATGGTTTTTATCAAATGACTAACCTATAAAACTTCAAGTCCTCATCTGAAAACTTCATACACATTCCTTCCAGAATGACTTGGCTTCCCAGTTTGTCCTATAATAAAGCACAAAGCACCTTCTCTGACAGAATTTCCATGACTCATCACTGTTCAATTCAGTGCCTGCCTGGGCGTTACCCAGCTGCAGACAGACTGCCCCACAGAGCATTCGCTTTTAGATGACTCCATAGTTCCAGTACTATACTGAAGTGTGTCACACAGCTGAAATTTTAGTTGCCATGCTTGATAAATCAAAGTGAGTGTTCATTCTCCTCCTGTGCAGGGTGTGTCACCCTAAAAACCAAAGGTGTGGTACATTTCTTTACCCAGTGAGGATGCTATAAACCGTAGGTCCTACCAGCTCGGCTTGCCATGGAAAACATGGAGGTGTTTCCAGCAGGATAGCTGACCCATAAAAGCTAATGCACCATTGGCCAACTACTGGTCCCTCCACCCTTTCCATTTCATTGCTCACATCTGGACCATGGCTAGAGAAGAAATCTTAGGGAACACCTTGTTATTTCTCCCTTTGCTTCAGATTGCTTTTATTAATCTAGCATCAAGGAACAAGAGAACTAGAAAAAAGCATATTCTTAAAGGGAAAGACAGAGAGGAAGGGTCACCTTTCCATCTATCAACATTGTGATTTGCTCCAGAAATACTAATTGAGCACCTACTAAGTGCCAGGCAATGTTCTGTAAGCTGGGGTTACAAGAGTAATGAAACAGCCAAAAATTCCTGCCCTCATAGACCTTATATCCTAGTGGAAAAAGAGACAAAAAACAAGAGAAGTATATACACTGCTTTGTTAAATAATAATTGCCAAGCAGATAAAGCAGAGAAGGAGGATATAAAATTTTTGGAGCTGACATTGAAATTTTAGGAAGGAAGGTCAGGAAAAGCTGGCTAAGAATGTGACCATGAAGGACAGACCCGAAAAAAATTAAGGATTTAGTAGTGTGTATCTTTAGCAGAATAGCAATTCAGGCAGATGAAAGGCTTATCATAACCACATAATATTAAAGAAATGTGATATTGGTATAGGAGTAGACAAATCAACCAATGGAATAGAATAAAGAACCAAGAGATGAGCCCACATCTTTGAAGAAACCTGGTATATGACAGATCCACTGTACAAATCAATGGAAAAAAGATGGACAATTCTAAATGGTGCTGGGACAATTGGCTATCTATATGGGAGGATGTATTTCCTACTGCCAACTATACACAGAAATCAATTCCAGATGAGTTAATGACTTACATGTGAAAGGCAAAACTTTAAGAATTTAGAGCAAATATACAGATGGTCTTGATATAGCAAAGAATTTCTTAAACAAGAAATTCTGGAGATGGATAGTGGTGGTAGTTGCACAACAATGTAAATATACTTAATGCCACTGAACTGTACGCTTAAAAATGATTAACGGGCACAACTGATCTCACAGATTCATTGCACACAAATTTTCAAATATCTAACAGTTAACTTAAGTATCGTGACTCATCGCTTCCATATCTTCCCCCTCTACGGTAACCTATCGCCAGTTGTGTTTGTGATAAGCATGCTTACACGTTATTTTCCTTCATTTCCAATTTAAGAAAATAAATGTCATACATGCATCTAGTAGATACATTGCGCCCGAACTCATAACTTTTGCCTTGCGCCCAACGGTTAAAATGATATTTCTTATGTATATTTTACTATAATTTTTCTTAAAAAGCACAAGTGTAAATGGGAAACATTGATCATTTCAACCACATTAAAATTAAGAACTGAAGTTTAAAAAGCACATAAAGATACGTTGTTTAATGAGTAAAAATTGGGAAAAGAAAAGTGTCATATATAATTAGCACAGGGTAGTATCAGAATATATTCAATAGGAAAAAGATAAAAACACAATAGAAAGAGCAAAAAAAATCTGAACAGTTATTTCACAACAGAGAAAATATTAACGACCAACATATGTATGAAAATATGTCTAGCCACATTAGTAATTGGGGAAATGCAAATTAAAACCACAATAATCTAATATTCTAAACACATTAGATAGACAAAAATTTTAAAGTTAGAAAATATCAAGTGTTGACAAGGAACTCATATACTGCAGTTAGACGTATTAATTGATGCAACAACTTTTGAAAACAATTTGGCACCATCTGGTAAGTCTGACCCATTGTCTCAGTACAATAATTCTACTCTAAGTATGTTCTCTGAAGAAGTTTTTGTGAGTAGGCATCAAAAAACATTAACAAGAATATTCATAACAACATCAAAATAGTGAAAAACTGAAAACTACCATCATCAGGAAAATGGGTAAATAAATTACACAGTCAATTCACACAGTGGAATATAAAACAAGAGTGAAAATGAATGAACTACAATTAAAGTTAAAACATCACTGTGGATGAATCTCAACATTAACTAAAAAAGCAAGTCACAGGAGAACACACCTTTGTGCTAGGTATCTTCCATCCCACCTCTCACCCTACATGCCTGTCCTCTCCCCTGCTCTCTGCTCCTGATTTGTATGAACGATATATGTCTCCCTGTGCCTTCTGCTTACAGAATTTCTGAAGTCAATTAGGAGCCCCAACAGGAGGTGGGAAAGAGGTAAGAAAGCGAAACCAATGTACTTATTCCCCTAGCTGCCTCCCTGTAGGGCTGCCTGTGTCCCTCAGCCTGTCATTCTCCTCTCACGGTGGCTGACTCTAAAGGAAACCCTCACTCTGAGTCTGGTAACAGCTCCCTTCCCTCTGCCTTTCAGGTCTCAGCACAGTAACAGGTCGACTTCAATGAACTCCTGCATACTTGATTTAATTATCGATTCCTTATGGTTCCCAACTTCCACACCTTTGCAAATGGTTTTTGCAAAAACTGTCCTTGAATGAACCTATTTTGAGTGTGCCACCTGTCTTTTGTTGGACCCTGAGGGATATTATATAAGAGCTAAAAATAAAAAGTGAAATAAAATATTGCTCAGGGATACATACTGCAGGTGGGAATTTATCAAAATAAATAAAAAAGAAACAGAGGGATTAATACCAAATTCAAGATAGTGGTTAACCCTGGGGGAGGGAAGCGGATGCACTGTTGGGGTACACGGAGTTTTGAAGGTTCTGGTATTGTTCTAATGCCTGTGCTCAGTAGCAGGTACATGGATGTTCCTTTTATTCTTCTTTAAGCAGCACATCATATATGTATAGTAGAAATTTTAAAAGGAAAAGAATAAATACAACAGAAACAGCCCAAGAAACAGGAAAGCACAATTAATCATCCTCCCCATAGTATCCCATCAGGAAGCATTTGGAATAGTTTTCACTCCTATTTCCTCTTCCCTCCACCGCACATGTCATCCCCACTCTATATCCCTCGAAAACCCTCTGTTCTCTCCTTTCTCTCCCTATAAAACTCAAGACAGACATGACGTTGTCACAGGGACTGAGGTTTTATTCAGAGCATGGACAGCTGAACACTCAGTGTGGAGGTCTCCTGCAAACAAATATACACTTGAGGTCCCTTGCCGCTTCCATCCATGGTCCTGGGGCCAGGAGCTCACCCTGACAACACAGGTCCTCTTGTCTACCTTTCTCACTTGTCTCTGAACTGCTCATGTGCCAAGATGCAAAGGACCTTTTTAACTGATAGTCACAACCTTCGCCTAAATTCTCATCTCCACTTGCCAGTGTAATTCACCCCTTGCTGGACTGGCCTGGTAGGGGGATCACCTGAGCCCCCGCCCCCACCCCCATGCAGGTTGTCCTGCCTGGAGCGTCTCAGCACCCTAGATATACCTGGGATGGGGTGTGGGATAGATGTGCTAGTCTGGCCCTCCCTTGCGGTAACATAGCATGAAGCTGAGCACAGAATCCTGAACCTGGGCCCAGTATGGAAGGAAGAGACGTGGATTAGGAGCTATGTGGGGCTTCATGTTTATCCATGTGGTTTGTGAGTGTGTGTGGGGGGGTGGGGGCTGTGAAATGAATCTCACAATAAATATACTATCCAGTTAAACTGTTTGTTCTTAGTGAGATTTTCATATATATATATATATATATATATATATATATATATATATATATAGAGAGAGAGAGAGAGAGAGAGAGAGAGAGAGAGAGAGAGAGGGACAAAAAAATGTATACACATTTTAAGAAAGGAAAAAACTATTAAAATTGTAATGCTCAATATATACTGATAACAAAAGATGAATACAGGTCATGCATATACATTTTTTTGGCACCCCCGTATATAGTATATAATAATATACTATTACATATGTATGTATATAATAGTAAAAAGTACAGAAAAAAATCTGCCCTTGGTTTAGCCATGTGGAAATATTTTAAATACTGATATTTATGAGCACCACTTATATTTATGGATAAT
>NW_017731945.1:448496-450006 GCF_001890085.2 Hipposideros armiger
CTTCTGTATTAATCCCCAATTCCAGATGGGCGCTCATACGCTTTATGATGTAATCTTTCACAGAAAATGTGTTTTCACTCTTGATGTTGGCTCACCCATCGAAATTCCAGATCAAAATATTTTCTCTCAGTTGGCTGATTTTTAGAAACTGAAGTAGGTGTAAATATGACACTATTATGATGCCAAGATTTAGTTCCAACTTGACTGACTGGTAATTATGTCCAAAACTTAGGACCCTCAGCTAGAAAATGATTTCTAACATTTCAGAAAATGGAAATAAAAAGAAATAAAAAATAAGTTTACCTGACTCTGACTAACCTCAACACTTCAGGATCAATGTTCAGGGTTATCCTAAGTACCGAGAGAAGAGAGATCTTCCTAACACATGTGAAATCATCTCATCTGCATTTTCTTCTCTTTGAACAACAAAACAGTCTGTCAGTCAAGGGTCCATGTGGTAAAAACGTCATCCATCTAGAAGAAACATGATTATTTCCTATGAGGTTAGCTATTTTAGGGTCAGTCCCACAGAAGCATTGTAATATATACTTGGGTCTCCACTCTAAATGGCTTCTCACCTATGGCTCTCTTTCCAGACCTCTGTGCCCCATGAGGCATGATAATGGGGTCCCAAATCAAATGCTCCAGCCTCCTTCACAGGGATAGGCTCCTTCCTCGCCCGACTCAATATCTCCTCCTCTTCCCCAACTCACAAACATACCCAGGACACACAGGCAACTCCTAGACCCAAGGTCAGCCTTCCCCAGAGTACATTTATGAAGGATTTAGGTTGTTTATGCTTTTTGCAGTGGAGAGATAAGAGCAGCTGTTTTCCTGGAAACTCTGTTTAATGATCTTAACTGTGGGAATTTTCTGTCTGCTATGTAGAGTTAATCCAATCTTTTTATATTAGTTACAGACTTTCAATTATATTTGTTTTCTAATAATAATGATATTGCCTTTGTGGAGCCCATTATAGTTTTCAAAGAGATTTCATTTATATGATCTAACCCAGGATTTCTCAAACCAGCTGAATCTCTGGGGTCCCTTCATACAACTATAATTTCCATTTTTTCCTTCCATTTTTATGATAAGCTTAAAAAGTTTAAGAAAAAGCATATCCTGTGTCATCTGGGAAACTACCTTATTTCCAAATAGTGCTATATGACTTCAATGCCAGCCATTGCATGTAACACCAAGCCCATTGGTGTCATGATCATCTGAAATCACACAGTTTGGTTTCCTATGTATTGGTAAAGCATGTCTAGCTGCCCTTAGAGTATTAGCAGGGTCTAAAGTCAAAATGTCAATCATCACCTTGTATCACCAGTGTATTTAATTTAAATTTTTTTCAACAGTTATGAAGATAAAACTAGCTTCTATCTTGTAGTCATAATTTACAAATGGAAAACATTCTCAGGAATAAGCCTTTAGTTTCTTAAGACATTTAATAAGTTGAAGTTTGGTTTGATATTGTGAAAACAAACCCTCATAGAAAAATACTGTACTA
>NW_017731945.1:452421-453663 GCF_001890085.2 Hipposideros armiger
CTGTGAAGAAGGCAAAGAAAAACAGAACCAGAATTGCATCAGGACTCAGTCTTAACTCATTCTTGACTTCAACACTCATATAATCAAAAATCCACAAAGTCTCTTTATGTAAACTCCTCCTTGGTAATGCACGTGTGCAGGAAATCAGTCTGACTGGCAGACTTTCTCCACTTGAATCATTTCACATCATCAGGTATGAAGCTGCTGGGGCTATTTCTCCCATTCTGAAGACTATGTGGTCTGACAATGAACTGAGCTCAGGGCCAGGGTGAGTTTCAGCCCTGGCAGCAGTCTTCAACAGGAGAGGTGGGAAGGGTAATAAAAGGGGTCTTATCCACACCAGGTCCCGAAGCAGTGGTTATCCCGTGCTTAGGGCAGTCACACATTACTTCTGTTTCTTGCAACAAAGACCTTTAAGCCAAAAAGACCTAAAACATCATGTGTTTGAAATAACCACCAATTTCTCCAAAATCAGTGTCTCTTACATGAACATTAATAGTAGGATGTCCCCTTTTCATAGGAGGGAAATCCTTTGACTCAAGATACCTTAATAAAGAGTAGGAACTTATGCAGGGAGAGGCAGAGCACAGCCATTAAAGGTCCTCTGTGGTGCTTGCTGCTTCCTCTGGGGTAAAGTCGAAAAAAAGTCCAACTCTGCATCTCAGATGATGACAGGACTATTGTTTCTAAAGGTAGAGCCACAACTATGCTGGTAGGGAAAATAGCAATACAAGTTTAAACTAAGATTTAGCCAGAAAAATGAATGTCTGTCTTTGAGAAATGTACTCATTTATTGTCAATTAATCAAGAAACCAATAGCCTCATTACTCTTACTGAAGGGAAGATTGAACTAAAACTAGAAGATACCAATTAAACCACACTCAAGAGAGCCCATTCATCACCCAGTCCCCAGACCTAATACACACACACACACACACACACACACACACACACAGAGCAGTGTACAGCAAGTATATTCATACACACACCCAGCTCACCCACCCAGATCTGAAACCCAGGGTGTCATTCTAATCCAGATAGATGTCTTATGCAGAGAGGCTGCATTTTCCCCAGAACTGCTAAAGTTGCTCTGCCAATATACATGAAGCCTGAGGTGCTTGTGGGGATGGAGGGGGTTCAGGGTGCAGGTGCAAAAATAAGAGCTGAAAAGCTTGGCTCGTGATGCAAGAGAAGGTCCGAGTTGTCTAAAACTAACACTTCTCCGTCCTATATCCTAAGGTC
>NW_017731945.1:456573-460920 GCF_001890085.2 Hipposideros armiger
AAAAAATTAAGTGAATATAGAAAATATGACAAAGTAAAAAAATTCTAACACTCTGCTATTTGAAAACAACTATTTTTTTGTATTTGCATCCATGTGTTTTTAATGAATATACATAAATGTTTAATGTTTATTATATATGTATATGTGTGTTAAATACAATTATATATATATATATATATATTACCTGCATATATAAATACATATAAATGTGATTATACTATATAAACTGTTTAAGTCTGCTTGTTCATTTAGTGACATATTGTGGACCTCTCTCCCTATCAATAAATGTAACACACTATCATCTTTAATAACTCCATATTACTCCATTGCATGACTATACCATATCATATTTAACCAATTTCCTATTAATAACACATTAAATCATGTTTAGATTTTCACTATTACAAACTACATTGCAATGAATATCCTTGTGTATACATCTTTGTAGGATATCTATTTCTTTGAACTGAAATTGCTAAGTCAAAGAATATGTGCATTTGACATTTTGATATTTTTTCCAAATTGTCTTCCTGAAAGATTGGACTAATTTATTAAAAATTACTCATTTGTTATATTTAAAGAATGTTTAATATTCAGAATCTAGTTGTAATCAATCTTTATTTTATGTTGTTTTTTGGTTAAAATTGGTTTACATATAGAAAAGTGAGATCGGGTAGATGAGAGGCGATGGAAGGAGAGATTTATTTTTACTCTCTATATTTTAATATCACTTTAATTAAAGATAACACAACTGCATACATGTATTACTTGGGTAATAAAAACAAAACCTATTTAAAATCATAATATAGACTACATCTCTAACGTTTAACAACACACATTTTTAGAGTTTGATTAAAAGCTTTTCAAGCTGTATAGCATCCAAACATATCTGCCAAAAGTTAAACTCAAAGACTGGACTTGGCAACATTACAGTGAAGTGCAGCTGGTTTATCTCATCTAACATCCAAACATTTAAGGAAAATAAATTTACCCACAGGCTTTTTAATGTCCATTAGCTGAAATATTCTCCCAAATAAAACTTCTAGTTTTGGATTCATTTCTCTATCTTCAGGTTTTTCTTCCTGCAGAGAAAGTTTGCTCTGTGCCCATTTAATTTGCATGAAACAAACTATCATGCTTCTGTTTAAGCATGGGCACTCCTGGGGAGGGTGACCATATAATTTGTTGTCCAAATAGGCAGACTTTTGAGAATGAGAGGGAGTGCTATAATAATTCTAGTGGGATAACAAGAGTAAACCAGAACCATCTCAAGCAAAGTAGATTGAATAATCACCCTACTTATAAGGCTTTTTAACTACTGTGATTTTACAGCTTAGCTTTTTAAAAATTTCAATGTTTAGTAAACAACAACTAGGTGCTGTAGGAGTAAGAAAGAATATATGACCCATGATGTGGTCCTGCAAGGAAGTTACCAGGCACTTGGAAAGACAGAACCAGTGGCAACAAAACACAATATGGCAAGTATTAGGAAAGCCAGCATCAAGGAATAACTTCAAATATCGCTTTCTTAGTGCCTTATAAAACTTTTACATATTTAAGCTATTTTTCTTCATAATACTCAAGTGAAATTAAATATTATTATCTTTACTTTAGAGTTGAGGCTGAAAAAAAAGTTACAGGATTCTCCCTAAGCCATAAAGCTAGGACAAGACTGAGGCTAAATCAAAAACTCCAACATAACCCTATGTTAATCTTCAGTGCCTGGTATCTGTGCACATGCTATACTACATGGCGAAGCTCCTCTTTAGTTACAGGGGGTACTCAATGTTAATTTAATATTTTAAACTATAGCTTGTGTAGGTATAGAGTAGAGAGACAGGTTAGAAGGTTGAGACTAGGGAAGTCAAAGATGTACGCCAAAGATATACGCCAAAGTCAGAAATATAGGTCAGATGAGAGGTTAACAAGAACGCATGTAGTTATAGGTCTAGATCCACAAATTACTAGGCCTTAAAGAAGACAGGGCACTCCCAACAGAAACAGCAAGATAGGTAAAGAGGTGTTCGAGTTGTCAATCATTCAGTGTGCACTGCACTCAGAGTACATATGGGAGAGTATCATAAAAGAGAAGTCAGGTACTGAGTGAGATCTGTGTATGAAGAGAAATGTGTTGATGTTATTAAATAGGAATCAAAATTGAGGTGGACTAGAATAATATCAGTGTCAATAAAGGAAAGAAAGAAAACAAAACAAATACTTAGGGATGATAAAAGTAGTTGAGAATATTAGAAAAAAGGCCTACAAATATTTATGCCTGAGAGAATGTTGGTAAGTGACAAAAATGTGGAGTGCACTGGGAAAGCCAGTTTATAATGCAGGTAAAGGGTGTGCATTCGTTTGCTCCGGCAACCATAACAAAGTATTAATACCACAGATGGGGTGGCTTTGGTTCAAGAAATTTTTTCCTCACCATTCTGCATACAAGAACTCCCAAATCAAGGTGTCAGCTGAGTTGGTTTTTTTCTGGAACCTCTTTCCTTGGCTTGTAGATAGCCAATTTCTCTGTTTTCACATGGTCTTCCCTCCATGCCTGTCTCTGTCCTAATCTCCTCTTCATATAAGGACAACCAACCAGCCATAGTAAATTACAACCCATCCATGTGACCTCGTTTTACCTTGATCACCTCTTTAAAGACCCTATCTCTAAATATAGTCACATTCTGAGGGACTGAGGATTTCAGCGTTAGTGTGATGGGGGGACACAATTCAGCCCATCATAGGAAGCGACTGAGAGGATTAGCCTTCTGGAATATGCAATAAAATTAGGTTACTGGAGTTACTAAACCATTTAGAAAGCAGTTTGAAGTACCAAACAGAATTTACATACTAAAAGATACTACTTGAAGCTGAGAGACTCCATGATTCCACCAAGGGAAAGAGTGTAGAGAGCTAATAAATTTAAATGAAAAAAATATTTATTTAGCATGCATTAACGTACTATGCTGAGAACTGTACAGTGCATAAAAATGAAGATCGTGTTATTCTCAAGAAATGTACACTATAAGACATGAACACAACTCATGCACACATAAATGGCATACTATGAAAATGGCCCTAAGAGAAGACAATTAAGCGTTAAGGATGTCTTTCAAAGAAAGAAATTATTTTGGCTGGTGAAAAAGAATAAGCAGAGGGTCTAGAACTGAGACCTGGGGATAGTTTATTTCTATCATTAGTGGTGACTTTTGCCAGCATCTGATGCTTTCCTTGAATGATCTGTGAGGACCAAGCGATTGAACCCAGTATTTTAGAAACGATCATCAATCATTTAGCACTGGCTTTGAGCAATGCTAACGTTGGCTCAGACTCAGTGTTTAAACCAGTCAAGATCACAACACAGAAACTCAGTTTTATTACTCTTTAAAAATGTAAACATTTGCAGATCACTTATCAATATCTTAGTGAGTCAGGATTCATTTGAAAGCAGTGCTCGCAGCTGCTCCCACATGCAGGCTAAGCTGTGGGGTCCTCAAAGTCCCATCTACCCCGGGGCCCCTTCCCGCCCAGCACACTGCTTTTACCCAGAATCCCCACTCCTCTAGGTTAATGCACTGCGATTTTAGAAAACCCTTGTTCAAGTACAATTGTGTTTCAGGCTGAGAATGTCCGTNCAGCAAGGTTCTGCTGGCTTTAAAGACATACCTCTGGCTGAGGTAAGAAGACTGAACAACATATCAGAGAATATGGGAGAGGAGACGCAGAAAGTAGATTCTCAGCTCTCTTCTCTATCCCAAAACGTAAGAGCACCCTAGCTCATCTTCAACCTCCTATATCTCCTCCCTTTAATTAACTACAAAAGATTTAGGCCCAGTTCTTCACTGGACTCAAGAGCAAAAGTGTATTCACCATTCATTTATTGATTCATTTAACAAAAGTTTGTTGAATGCCAAGCACGGGTAGACTACAAGAGAAGATAAGATGGGATACGAGGAGCTCAAGAAGTTCTCACTTTGGATATTTTAGTCCAGGTCACTGATTCCCAAAAGCTGGTCCTGGAACCACTGGTTGTTTGGGGCCAGTCTGCAGTAAAATGAGAAAAATAAGGACCATGTGGTTTAGAAATGTAAGTCAGTACAAGGTTGGGAGGGGTTGTTTTTTAGTCTGAGAGTATTTCCTTCCAGCACTTTTGTTTTAAAATGTCCTTCCTTTTATGAAACGGTGTAGTGAGGGAAATTTACTTATTTATTTACCTTATCAAATGGAAAATTCTGTGAGTTAATCAAATTTCTAGTTTTATAAAATTTGAGAACTATTCATCAGCATAATACATATTAAAGCCCTAAATAAAACCTGGCATTTTCATAGTACCTTACAGTTTATTAAGAG
>NW_017731945.1:462945-464262 GCF_001890085.2 Hipposideros armiger
CAAGGAATAGTGTGAGGACAGAATTGCAGGGCCTGGTGACAAATGGGACAAGGGAGAACAGGATAAGGGAGGCGGGGGCAAGGCAGGGAAGAGAACGCAAAATCAAAATGATTCAGATTTTGTTGTTTTGTTTTGTTTGTTCGGTTTTGTTGTTGTTTTTTACTATACCTGTGCTTTATTGGAAAATACATTTTCTGCACATTATTTCTAACTTTTGTAGTAGTACATGGGTTTGAGTGGCTTGTCAATCATCTTCCACAAATAAAAATAACTTAATAAAATGACAATTTTTACTATTTAAAGGGAACAAATTCTTCTTATAATTAGGAGGAGAGGAGACTGAAGGAGAATCCCATTGCTTTGCATGAAGGCCTAATTTTGTAGCTGTTAAAGCTTTGCTCTCCAGGGTGACATTTGCCCCCTCTCATACCTGACTCTAGCCCTGCCTTCCGGGGGCATCTCCCCAGATGCCCTACACGTGCCCAGCACTCCCAAGCCACCTAGGCATTTCTACTCCTAATCTCTTTGGTTTCATCATTCTGTCAGCACACAGTCCCAGACTGAAAATTGATATTCCTTCTTTTTTTTAAACTGATGTCTAAATTTTTAAACCTTCACTTTGAAATAATTCAGGCTTATAAAAAACTACAAAATAGCACCAGAAATAACCTGTCAACCTGCATTAGCTTACCCCCAATATATTATTCCACTGATGTCTTTTTTTCTCAGCCAGGGCTCCACATCACATTTAGCTGTCATGTTGCCTTAGTGTCTTTTGTATGAGACACTTCCTGATCCTTTCTTTGTCCTTCATATTCTTGATACTTTTGAAGAGTACTAGCTAGTTATCTGTCAATAGCCCATGTTTCCTCATAATTAAATTCATGTTGTACAATCCTGGCAGGAGTATGTCCTTCCAGGGAAAGATGATGTGCCCATTTCTCCATTCCTCCCTTCCAAATTTAGACGTTATTTTTAATTGGGTGTTGGGGAGGATGGTTTTGCTCTTAGGTATATAGGAGGACCAAGGCATAGATGGCAGATGTGTGAGAACAAGGTCATGTGTCCAGTTTTGTAAATGAGGAATTAAGGTGCCTGCGGACCTGTTCATGTGGAGCTGAGCATTGGGATTTTGGCTATTAAGATTTGCCACTCAGAACAGACTTAAAACAAGGAGAGAAATAGTCCTTCCTTTAGTGCCTGGAAAATTTGTATTTTCTTCTATCTCCTCCATACACTTTCGCTTTATTTCCCTAAAATCAGTCAGTTCATTAGCAACAAAGCTAAAGATTATACTCCTAACTCATTAAACCATAA
>NW_017731945.1:471881-478467 GCF_001890085.2 Hipposideros armiger
AGACAGATCAGAGAGATAGAAAATAAAATGTTAACATTAGGGGAATCTGGGTGAAGGACACACAGGAACTCGTGCACTCTCTTTGGAACTCTTTTGTAAATCTAAAATGATTTTAAAATTAGGAACTTATGAATAAAAAGAATATAAGTAGGAAACTCTCCAGGAAATCAAGTTAATGAAAAGAAGCTAAATATTGTTTTATATGCAAAGTTATCACAAACTTGTATACTTATATACCAAATATACCAAATCGTTATATACTTAATATACCAAATTAGTAGCAATGGGTATCTCTGTGTAGTAGAATTAAAGTTGACTTTATATGTTTTCTCTTACACCTTACTATAATCTCCAAATTTTCTTCTATGAGAGCTTTTTTAATTTTATAAGAGAAAAAAGGTTAAAGAAACAAAACCCATTTTGAAATGCTCACTGCCTTAAATGAGCCCTCAGTGTCTCTGTGGGGTGTTGAGGAGGCTATCCAGGTCTCTCAGCATGACAGATGAGGGGCCTCATGATATCTGGGCTCTTTGTCCCTCTTCAGCCTCATCTCTTGGCTTCTTCCCTTCTTATGGTCCTGAACCCCAACCTACCTTGTGCATATAGGATGTCCTCAATGTGGAAAGCCCTTTCCCCAACTCTTCTCCTGGTTAATGACTACTCCCTCAGGATTCAGCCCAAGGGCTTCCCTGACTTCCAGTCAACCCATGCTACCATAGTACCACACTTTGGTTTTAGCATTTACCACACATTGATCTGTCCCACCCACTTGTCTGTGAGCTCCTTGAAGACAGGGCTCTGTTTTATTTTCCATTTTGGAACCTAGCACAGTGCTGGCACCTGGTGTGGCCTCCTACATTTTTTGAATGATACTAATTTCATTCACTATATCCATGGTCTCCCCTCTAGCCCATCCCATCCCTCTTCCGTGAAGTCCCTATATGCAAAGAAAAACTTGCCTCAATCTAGTCATATAGTTTCTCCAGAAAGGGGCTGATTGCATCCTGCCTAGGGTAGACTGATCCAGGTAGACTGACAATTTCTGGAAATTCTCCCAAGGGCAGCGCAGTTACTGACCCACAAAAGGTTCTGTGTTCAAAATTCTGAGTAAACCTTTTCCAGTAGTTCCCTAAGCTATTTTCCTACAGCTTCAAAGCAAACTACCCCACCTGGGTACTGAAAAGGGGTGAAGCAAGGATTTCCTTTTCCTACCAGACCTAGGGGTTGCAGTTTCCAGAAGTTAACATTTCTTTTTCATTTTAAATTAAAAAAAAAAAACACCTGTAAAGTAAGCAGTAAGATTTTCCAGTTGTAATGTGCAGTTTCCCCCATATAAAACCTTACAAGCTCAAGTCCTTAAGACAGAACTTGGAAATGGGGTTTTAAACCATTTTGGAAGCCAAACCTCTAGTACCATGCCTTCAATGAGCTTAGGGCTTCACAGGTCATAATTTCATTTCTTTGGGTAGCAGAACTAACTCTATAAGCAATCATAACCTACTTCTAGATGCTTCCGGCCATGCCCTGAGTGCCTTTCACAGGGCCTGGCACTTACTTGGCAAGTAGTGAGCACAAAAAGTAATCATTGAATAAATAACAGTGTTTTTTTCTTTTCCTTATTTGCTTCATTGTATCAATATAATTATCACTTAAAGAAGGGGGGGGGCAGCTATTCCACAGAGCTCCAGAGCAATGTTGATGGAAGAGGTCTCCTAATCTGGATCTTGGTTCATAACGAGGCCCCCTTTGCCCTCCCCAACTGCTGGACACCCTTTTCTACCCCCTTCATGGATCCTTTCCCAGCTGATGGCACTCCCTCACCCACAGCTCCTCTTTTCCCTGTGGTGCCCTTCACACCTTAGAAGACATGAAGGAGAAGAAAATAAGAACATAGACACACCGTGACCATATTTTGTATTATACTGTGTCTTTCAGAATGTCTCAAATACTTATGTTTTCATCAACAAGACATTTTGGGACATAACTCTTATCGGATTATTAAAGTTACAAATTAGATTATGAAGAATTTATTTATAAAATATCTATCGATACAACAGCTTATTTTTCAAACTAATAAACATGTATTGAGGCAATGGAATGAACTTGCAACCACGACAGACTAGTGCTAGGAGAGCAGACACAGGGTAAGGTGAGATGGCTTGGGATAGCAGCATCTTCCCAATGCCCTACAGCCTGAAACTAACCTGAGGTAGAATCTTTAATCAATGCTAATGAACTGACTGACTGAATTTCCATCACAGTCCTCCACCACGATCATCAGCTCTACTTCCAAGAAGAAACAGACTCCCAACACTCCCCACCACTTCCTCTGTGTCCCAAAGGTACCTTGTACATTCCTCCAACACACTGAACCGCCAATGTCTGGCTGCATTTGTGGCTCTCCCCAGTGGGCTGTGAGCTCCTTGAAGACAAAGATGCATTCCAGAAGACAAGGATTCATTCCATATCCCCAGCAGCCATCCATTTTTGCCATCTATAAAGTGCTCAATGCACATTTTTAGCATGAATTAATCTCCCACCTTCCCTGGGTGTCAAGGGGGAAGTTCACACAAAAATAGGTTGGACACAGGAAGAATTTACCTGCCAGACAGCTCAACTCCATAAGGCCGGAACTTTGGCTGTTTTGTCCACTGCCGCACCCTGGAACAGCGCAGAGCCCATATAGTTAACAAACATATCTTGAATGAATGAATCTGCATTTGAAAGGGTGCCTCCGCATCCTTTGTATTTCATGTAATTTTCCCAGCAGCCACACATTCTGACCTCAGATTCACCCTCTCAGCGTTCCCTCTTTTTGTACTGAGTCTGCGTGAAGGTGACTTCCTGCCTAAAACCACACACCTCCTGGCACTCACTGCCTGCTGGTTCCCTTTCCTGGTCCTTCCACATTGGTCTTCTCCCTCTTCCTTTCCTCTTCTCTCCTCCTTCTTCTTTCCCCCCATTTTCCTTTTAATTATTTGAGACATATTTTTTAAAAGTATAAATTATATCTTAATGATCAAGTCTGCACTCATCATTCAACTCATAAATTAAGATATTACAGTTATAATTGAAGCCCTTGTGTATGTCTATTCCAGAGTGCTTTTCCCTTCCTAAAAATAGCTTTTATCCTTTATTATTTATATCATATATATATGTATATATACTATATAGTATTGTTTCACAGGTTTTAACTTCTTATTACAATACATAAATAATGCTTGCTTGGGGCCACCCGAATGGCTCAGTTGGTTAAGAGCTCGCTCAAGAGTGTGAGCTCCAAGCAACAGTGTTGCCAGTTTGATTCCTGGCTGGAGCTGAGCTACTGCTGAGCTACTGCTGAGCTACTGCTGAGCTGCCAATAGGTAGCAGGATGGCTCAGCTAAAAAATAAATAAATAAATATAAATAAACAAATAAATAAATAATGTTTGTTTTCATGTGGAAACATGGAACTATTGTTCCTTCTCTGTCAGAGCGATATAATATAATATTTATTCCATTTTACAAATATATCACACCTGATTAATTCATTTTACTACTAATTGATGTATAGGGTGGTTTTCAATTTTTGCTATTAGGAATACTACTGCTACGATCATTTTTGTTACCCTTTAGGAAAGAGTAAAGGGGGGTTCCAGTTGGCCCTTGGGGAGAAAGTCCAGTTGACTTTTGCGTGAAGACTCTGACAGAGCAGCACCTTCCAGCCATCTCAGACCCAGGAACTCAGTGGCTCAGGAGAGGGAACTGTGATGGGTTCGGTTGGCAGTGACAAAGGAATGCATTCAAGTTGGCATCTTTCCAGAAACTCCAGCTCTCTCTACAAAAAACTTTGACATTGTAATGCCACCAAACTGCCCTGTTATGAGATGTTTCTTTACCATTCTGGCAATTCAAGTTCTAAGAGTGGAGAAAGCAAATATTTGGATTGAGCGAAGAGTGAGTTTGGAAGAAAAAAAAATTTTTTTAAATTGTGCCTTAGGTAGCCTAAAACCATCCAGTAGTAACACCATCTACTGTGAACTTTAGTCTTGCTTTCTTGCCTCAGCAATTTGTATAAATTAGAAAAACAGGTATCAATGTGGAAAAACAACTTTCTAACAGTGTCAGTAGACAAAAGATATAATATAAATTAAAATCCTCATAAATGCTCCAGAAGCTAGTGTATTAGAATTCTTTTTAAGGTTTAATAGAAAAAATATTGAATGAAATCCACGTTCCTATCAACAATGTTAACTTTGACTCTGAGCATTTATTTTTTCTTTAACCATTTGTGGGCATTTTGATAACACATGACATTTTTAAAACGTGGATAGTCCTCTTGATATAGGCAATCCTCAGGTCTTCAGGCTCAAATCATAAAACACATTCTGCATTTCAGTTCTAACATTTAATATCCTCGTATCCTACTAGAGGTCACGGAATTCTATGTAGTAATTTGAGCACCACCTAGTGGGCGTTCTGACTACCTCCCCGAGTTGAAGGAAAGAGTAATGGAGCAGTTTACTGAGACTAAGGAGGAATGTACCTGGACAGATGCCTCCCCTCCCTAACGCTGGGGACAGAAGTGACAACTGACATAATTCATAGAGCCTTTCATCCACCCACAATACTTCGGTAATGTTCACAGGGCTTTTCTAAATCCATCTCACTTAAAATGCAAAGCCAGAAACAAAAGCCATTATTCATTTAAAGCCCAAANTGTTCCCCTTCCCTGATTCCCCAACGCTGTTCCCCTTCCCCAATTCCCCAATAAAGTCTTAAAAAAAAAAAAGTGCGAGCTCTTAGCAACATGGTCGCTAGTTCAATTCCCGGCCCAAGCTGAGCTGCCAACATGTGGCAGGATGGCTCAGCTAAAAAAATAAAAAATAAAAAATAATAAAATTAATGCAAAGGAAATTCACTAAGAATCAGAGACCCAAAATAAATTTATGGCAACATGTTATGATGGCACACATGGAATTATAAAAAAAAACTAGAATTGGTTTATAAAAATGAAATAAACTGCTGACATATAAAACCTGACATAAAAAAATTAGTAAGTTATTAAAGTGATTATCCACAAAACAATTCAGTGCATTTTTCATTTTAGAATACCAAACTTCCACTGTGCCCTTGGAATTTAATTCAATTTACAAAGTTTCCATTTGCCCACAACTCTTCAGGGCCACTTGCCATCTGAAAGATATTTCAAGGTCCAATATCAATGGTTTAAATACAAATTAGGACACTTGAGACAGAGAGTCAGTGTTTGTCCAAATAACATACTTTTTGTTCTAAGCTGGGATGCAGTTTACTCTAGTTGTTTAATGCAAAGGTGTGGCAAATGCATGATCTGATGTGATCCTTTCCTATAGTCTACCTGTGCCCTTTGCCACTGTCTTTGGAATTCCTCCCACGTAGACGGTCAGATTGGCAAGTGGTAATTATTGAGGAATTCTCTTAGGAACAGCACTTTTAACAGAGGGAAAAATGGGACTAACTTAGTTTCAGCTGAGGTTTCAGCCAACTCAATGAGAAGCTCTGGAGCTGGGAGGGCCCTTTAGAGATGTTTTGAATTGAGCCCAGGGGTCAGGTCTTTGGACTCTCACGTGGGTTTCCCATGGGGGCACCTTTGGGTGAAGCAGTCTCCTTCAGCTAAGGGGAGCCCTGGTAGGCAGTGGGGGTGAGGAACCTGGTTCGAGGGTGTGAGTGGGAGGATGGGAGTCAGGGCTGGTGTGGAGGGGCTATCTGTGAGTCATCATCAGCATACAGCATTCTTAGCAATGGAGCAAATAAGCGCCTTGGTTCTGAAAGGGGATGAGGAGGTACAGCCCAATACCCACTGCCTCCCATAGAGGCGGAGTACACCGCTGCTCCTTGACATTGGCCCAGCCTTGTGACTTGCCTGGACCAATGGAATGAGGCAGAAGTGATTGTGCCAGTTCCAAGCATAGGCCTTGTGAGACCTTGTGTAGTTCCAGTTTCCTTCTTATACGTGTCCCGGCTAACCTGCTGGTCTCAGGCAGAAGGTGAGAGGCACGAAGAGCAGAGCTACCCCAGCCATTCAGTCAAGCCCAGCTTAGATCAGCCAACCCTCAAGATGACCCACAGACACTACAGAAACAAATGTATGCTTTTGTATGATTAGGTTAGTTATTCATTGATAGCAAGTTGATATAACAGGCTCTGACTCAATGGTTAGATCTGTTCCAACATCCAATCCCTCTGGCTTGTGATGGTTAACTTTACGTATCAACTTGACTGGCTTTGGGGTGCCCAGATTAAACATTATTTCTGGGTGTGTCTGTGAGGGTGTTTCCAGATGAATCAGTTTGAATTGGTGGACTCGGTAAATGCATTCCCCAGTGTGGGACATCATCCAATCCATTGAGGGCCTACATAGAACAAAAGGCAGAAGAAGAAGAAATTCACCCCTTTTTATCCTGCCTCACAACTTGACCTGAGACATCTCATTTCATCTTCTCCTGCCCTTGGACTGGGATTTACAACATCAGCTCCTCTGGTTTGCCAGCCTTTGGACTTAGGCTGAATTACACTACTGGCTTTCTTGGGTCTCCAGCTTGAAGATGGCAGATACTATCTTC
>NW_017731945.1:481082-482557 GCF_001890085.2 Hipposideros armiger
CAATTCAACCATGCATGAGAACATTATATGTAAGACTTAATAAAAGTGTAATTTACTTTATTTTATCAAATCTAAGGCACCACCAATTATAAGATTCTTTCAGGTTTCAAAGATTGAAAATGGTTTTTAATTTCATCTTAGAATTGATGAAATACAATAATTTCTCTGAATCCCATTTGCAAAATGATGATAATATATAATCCGGCTTTGCAGAGTGATGGTGAGGGATAAATGAGGTAACATATGCCTAACATATGGTAGGTCGTCAGGAAATATAAGAAGTATTATTCCCACCCCTTTTTGCCAAAAGCAAGTCAATTAGTTAATTTCCTTCTCCCTCAAAATAATATTTTCATTTTTACTGCAAAGCTTAAATTACAAAACAGTGAGCTTGGTGCCATGAGATCTTCTGGGAGTGTGTATATGGGATGACAGATATCAATAGATAAAGTGCTACAGCTACAAGTTGGAGAGTGCGTGGCAAAGCTTAATGTCAAGGGCAGCCAAGGACAACGAGCATTTTCACCAGGGTGAACGAGTAATGGTTTCTGATTGTTGTTCTCACAGTATGGTTCCCACACCAGCAGTGTTAGGATCACCTAGGAACTTGTTAGAAATGCAAATTCTAGGCTCTACTCCAGATCTACTGAGTCAGAAACTGCAGGTAGGGCTCAGAAATTGGTGTTTTAACAAGCCCTCCAAAGGATGCTGACACTTGCTCAAGTTTGACAGCCCCTGTTTGGAAGTTGTGGGGGAGAGAACTAAACGACAAGTCAGCACCCACCCATCTACCATCACAACCATTTCTTTAGTCCCCTGTGAGACTGAGGTTTCAATTCAAGCCAAGAACTGAGGGAATCATTATGGAGAAAGACTTGGGGGATAGAAAAGATTGTTTACAAGGAAACAAGGGTTCCAGAGACATCCCTGAGTGTTGGCCCCCTTCCTAGCCTAAGCCATTGTGTGGGCTCAGCCATCCTTGATAGAAACTAGCGACAGGTGTCTACAAGGGGGCTATCTGGATTAATAACTATAATATCAATATTCTATAACCATAATTATGCTATTCATAACTACATATAATTAATAACTATTAATCCAGGTTCAATTCTAAAAACCAGCAGGAAGGACAAGTTCCATGGTCTCCCAGGGCTGACAGGTGGAGCGTCCATTTGCGCAACTACAGCCCCAGGTGGAACAGGTACAGCCACATGGACCAACGATTTTTCAGTTCACCCGCAGACTAACCAAATCAGTCCAGTAGCATATGAACAAGCCCACAGTACCTAAGGAGTGCTTAAGTTCCCAGAGTTAGTATAAATGTTCCGATGTATACACCAAGCTTGTATTCATGATCTCCTCCTTTGCTCTGATACAAACCCCTCCCAAACCACCACCAAATGGAGTTAACTATACCACAGGTGGCTTCAGCCCTCATTACACAGGTAACTTCATTCCTAACTACTGCTTACTTC
>NW_017731945.1:492427-495875 GCF_001890085.2 Hipposideros armiger
TAGAGTGGCACTCTAAATAATCATTGCCTCTTTCTGGATAATTTGAAAATTGTGATTTTCAATTAGAAATGCAATGTTCTGTATTGCACTCTATTTCAGGGATGTTGGTGTCCTACCACTTAAAATCAAGTACTACTCCAGGTGCACTCTCATTCTCCCTACCCCAACCACCTCTACCTCCACTCTGGCACCCAGAGCAGTTACATCTGCAGGGGCTCAGGATCTGATCATTAGGTTCTTTCTGACCTATTGTTTGATCCCTCTGAGCTCTGAGATCCCAGCGGTTATGCTGAGCCAGGAACCTAGGTTGGCCAGTCTCTCAGAGATGGAGAAGGAGAATCTAGGTTAGAAACGTGCAAAACTGAAGTGGAAGTGAGAAAAAGCAAGGCCCAAGAGGAGTAAAAATAGAGCCTCGTTGCAGTTTCCTGAGCTCACTTGGTTACTTGGTTACCAGGGCCACGGCAAAGTCGCCGCTGTGCGCTTACTGGCACACCTCCAGAGATGAGAGATATAATTATTCTATAAAGCATAATAAGAGATAGGCAGGCTGGGCTTCATGGATGTGTGACCTGGGCCAGGCTTTCAGAAAGAAAGACTTAAACTGTCTTGAAATCATTAATGACTTTACCTTTGAACTCATTTTATAAATGAGGTATGGTGGGATAATGGGGCACGGCACTCTAACAGCAGAGAGGGCGGCAGCATACATGCCTGTAGGCTCATTGCACGAGGCCTGCAGAACATCCATCCCGGTAACCTGGCTGTGCCCCGGCACGCCTTGGGGTAGTCCAGGTGATTGGACATAGACAAAGGTAGTAGCAGAAGCAGCAAAAGAGAGAGGAGGGGCTCCACGTGGGAGCAGTGCTGGGACCCACGGTGGAAGAGCACCTACCGGGCCATCCCCGGAACCTGTCCAAGCCCAAAGCGGCTTCCTGGGGTTCTGCACAAGTATTAACTCTTCACCTGGGGGCTGGGACAGGAATTGCCTGGCACTCAGGTGATGAAGCACGTAAACCTTGTCCGTAATTATTACAAAATAAAAGAATAAACACAGACATTGCAATAAAGCATTTTCAGGGAGTTATTACATTTCTTCAAGGAGTTTAGAATCTGATTTTGAAAACTGCTGCAATGTTGCCGAGCAAATATCCTCAGGCTTAGAAATAGAAATTAAGTGCAAAGATTGTCATAGTCGATGGGAAAGAAGGCTTTTTTTTTCATGTGAAGCTTTAGATAAAAGAATCAATTATTAATGAAGCAGATAATTTTAAAATTCGTTTTTTCCTATAATTGAAGATACAATGATACAAGGCATAAAAGGGCGCATTGCATTATATGCAAATCATGAAGAGATTTGCAGGGTCTTGTACCACCTCCAGAAGTTAAAGAAGAAAATACCAGCGTATAAATTTCATTGAAATTTGAATTTACACTCAGACTTACACAAAATGGATTTGTATTAAGTTAAAACTTTCTAGAAATATTGTTCCACAAGAATCATCAACTCCAGATATACTAAAATTTGTATTTCAAAATAATTGATCAAAAATTTATCCTAATGTTGTCACATTAGGATATTAATGTCACATTAATATTATTAAAAAGTGTGTGATCTTGCATTTGCCAAGGATGACTGACATTACTTCCAATTATATCAATTGAAAATGTAGTTTCTAAAAGTACAAATTTT
Source organism: Hipposideros armiger (assembly GCF_001890085.2). NCBI lineage: Eukaryota > Metazoa > Chordata > Mammalia > Chiroptera > Hipposideridae > Hipposideros > Hipposideros armiger. The sequence continues at coordinate 494,118 of NW_017731945.1, forward strand.
GAGGACATAATAAATTAACTTGCAGAAATCTGAGCCAGAAAAGTCTTGTGATCAATCAAGATATAACATGAATCAGTATTACCATTTATTGTATTAAAATAATGACATCAAAAATATTATTTTTCAATTTGTAAGTTATGTTATTACTCTGGTATGACCANATCAAAAATTAAAGAGAGGGTCGGCCAGGTGGCTCAGCTGGTGAGAGCACATACTCTTAAAATCAAGGTTGCTGGTTCAACTCCCACATGGGATGGTGAGCTGTGCCCCTCACCCCCCACGGCTATTGATAGACTGAAAGCGGTGACTGGACTTGGAGTTCAGCTGCGTCCTCCACAACTAAGATTGAAGGACAACAACTTGACTTGGAGCTGATGAGTCCTGGAAAAACACACTGTTCCCCTCCCCCAAATCTCCAACACTGTTCCCTTCCCCAATTCCCCAATAAAATCTTTAAATTAAAATAAAAAATTAGAGAGTTTTAAACTGGTAACTGGAGAGAAGCTGTGGCAGGATAAATCATTTTTACCTTGTAAAATGTTATTCTAATAAAGTCTACATATACGCCCACAATGAAGGGAACCAGATCATTCAACAGCAACAAATTATCTCTTTCCTTGGCAATTTATGAAGAACATTTTGGGGGTAAATTATCCATCTGGTTGAATTAAATCTGTACTCTATATTATATGTTTAACTAACTTTGGACTTTACCTTAAACAAAGGGTCACTTTGACCAGTTCCATTAACAACTGCTGCTGCAAAAATTGTCAAGGTAATTTTTTGATTAGGTAGTACAGAAAATTCTGATATTTTTAGAGCTGACACTATTGGCACTTCAGTAAAATGAGCTCTTCATTCTTAGCTTTGAAGGCCTTCTGGGTTTGTTTTCTAGAGACAGAGATAGAATTTGCACCAAAAATCTAAATACATAGAAATAGTCCTGAGCATATGGCCAAGCTTTCATGCTGAGATGCTTAAATATTTGTCTACCCACATGAAACTGCTATCACGTCCCACGAAGCCTTGCTTCTTTGGTTTATTTATATTGACTCACATTATAGCTACTTGATATTTAAAGTGAAATGGAAACTCTGCTTCATTCTATTCAAAACCATGCAAATTGCAGCTTTTCCTTTCGTTTCTGGCTGTCTCATTTACTCAAGTGTCTCATAATAATAGCCCTGAGCCTAGGAATTAGTTACATTTCTAACTACGTTTTTTTTTCTTTCTCCTTTTCTTATAATTTAAAAATCAAATTATCTGACTTCATGCTACTTTTGTAAGAGTGGGCAAGGAGCCCGTCTCCTGTTAATGATGAGCTGACCATATTCTGACAGCACTTTAAAGAAGAGTTGGACGACATGCTGGCAGGAGAAAGTCAATTGGGGGAGAAAGAAAGTGTACTCATATTTGGAAGATGACTCAGTGTCTAGGAACAAACTGCATTCAACACAAAAAATGTGCTCCAAATGAGCAAATTGAAAATGTTTCAAGAGAAGCTGCATAGTTAATATATCTAGAGTTGTCAGGCAGGAAATTCTTTATAAAGAATTCTATTGAATTGCAATGATGTCAATTCCTAGAGCATCTCGAAACTGATAGTTGTTTTAAAACTAAAACTCATAAATCAAATTGCTAAGTGCATTCAGAACTTTTCCCTAGAATTGCCTAAATGTGTTCTAGTAAGTGGCTGAATGTCTACCCTAAACTGAAGTACATGCAAAAAAAAAAAAAAAACTTTTTGGAGGAGCACAA
>NW_017731945.1:497985-512796 GCF_001890085.2 Hipposideros armiger
CACCTCCCTAACTGACCCTCCGTGTTCCATCCCACAATGGTTGATATATATACAGAAGCTTCGGAGTGGAAAATGGAGGAGGAGGGAGGTGTGGGCTTTGGGAGAGATCTGTGGAGGGGAGGGGAGAAACGGAGCAGATGGCAAAGCATCTGTTCCCATTCTCAACCCTGGCCATAAGGTCCCTCTGGGAGAGAGGGTGGAAGCAAGTTCCAGAACCTCTGGGAGTTGTTTTGTTTTCATGTGCAACTAGGTGAGGAATTAGTCAGAGCGACTCTGAGAGGCTCTGCATATTTGGGGCTGAGGTGGCTTAGAGCCAGGGGAGGCCATTCTCCACTCTCCACAGAACCAGGCCACATGGAGGAGTCCCAAGAATCCTGCTCTTTGGGAGCGTTAAGCGTCAACACCCTTGGCATGGGCTGTGTTCTCATGATGGACAGTGACCCTGGAGAAACTTCAGCCTTGGCAGAGTCTCAGCAAGTGGCCTTGCAAGCAGATGCTAGCCATGTGGGAGCTGGAGCAGAAAAAATTAGCAGGACAGAAGCCCATGGCAACTGCAAAAGAAACATGTTAGCAAGGGAATGTGTTTGGGAATGTCTAGAAATAACTGGAAATACTTTGAAGGGAGTTAATTTCCTGAAATCGAGGATGATGGAAAATCATGCCATAAAAATTGATATATTGAAAGAATCTGAGACCTTATTTTGTGATAATAGACTGATGATGAGGCCTGGAACACACAGGTGAGATGGTTTCCCATTTAATCCAACTAAAATCCATCATTATCCTCACTTGCCAGGCAAGAAAATTGAGGCTCAGGGGGTTAAGTAATACTCGCAGCCAGTTACCCCGTCAGTTAGAGACTGAATCAGAAATAAAACCAAATCTGTGTAGCACTAAGGCCAGCATTCTTTCTGCTACACCACACTGTTGATCGAGGCAGAGGGGAAAGTATGACGCTTGCAAGGAGTTTGGGAAAGAGTGCAACAGGTCAGGGTGCCAGCCTTTGTCCCGGCAAGACAACACAATGTGACCCAAGTTGTTCAAATGAAGCGACTTTAATAAAAATACTACTGACATAGCTGAGGGTAGAATTAAGAGAACCGACAAGGGATATTAAGATACCCAGAGATTAGCAATAGAGGGAAGCCATTACACCCTTAGTGAGTCCTAGTGAGACCTGGAGCCATGGAGAAGAAGCCACCAGCAGGAAATGTGATTGTGGAAGAAAACCACCCCTGGCAGAGATATGGCTTTGAAACAGGGGGAGGGTGGAGAAGATTGACCTGACTTTTCCTCTCACCTCCCAGTTTCCTGCCGGTACCACCTACCAGCTGTGCCCAGCTGGAAACCAGCTGTCCAGGGAGCCTGGGTGAGGCTGGTGGTAAGAATGAGAGGCACATAGAGATGGAGGAGAAGGGAGACATTTCCATGGAGAAAAGGGAAGTTGAGTCCATGTGCTAGCCTTGGCCTGTTTTGCTCTCAGAGCTATCCATCCCCGCTGCCCTGTTCTGTATCAGAGAATTGCTTTTCCCAGCTTCCTTTGCCCTTTGTTTCTGGCATCAATTCAGCCAACGAGAGGCCGTGAGGGAAGACTATAGGGCAGAAAAGGATAAGCCAGGGTATTTCCCCGGCCCCCGCCCCCATTTGTGCTTCAAGCATCGTCAATGGCAGTGGCTGTCTTTCTATGGACCCAGCTCTTGCTGCAAGATCTCCTATTGTTCCAGCTGCTGCTTGGTGACTCCGGATCCTTTCGTCCCTTAAGTTTTAGGTAGACAGCAGTAGCCGTTTCCTGCTCTTAATAATCTCAAGGATGTCACACTGTCCCACTTTAGACCTCTTAGCTCTGTCATCTCCAATGTAACCAATTCCCTGAACTAAATTCTCTCTGTTTAAAATATCAAGAATACTTCCTGGGCTCTAGCTGATACACGAGTAGGAAATTCATATCAGAGAGCTTCAACCTTCCCAGGAAAGTAGGACAACGAATGTAAACATGACTTGCATATCATAAGTACTGGATAAATTTTTGTTAAATCTATCACTGATGTGAGCCTGTTCCTTCCCTTCATTAGGAAGGGCTTCCAGCCCCCAATCACCAGCGTCCTGATAGGCTTTCTGGCCCAGCTTGCCCTTCTCGCCCCTGGAGATCACAAACAGCCATGTAAGCAATATTCTTCTGGAATTCTTGATTTTCTTGCAGACTTGTACTTCTGCTGCACTTCCATCTTATCAATAACCACTCCTGAGTGGAGCAAAGCATCTACTTTCTCTGTTCCTGTTTGGTCGCTGGAGAAGCACTACGTGGCCCAAAGTTTCTTCTCCTGGGATGTTCGACTGCTCTGTTCATTATTTCCGTAGTACCNTGGCTCAACTTCAAACAGCTCCCACCATCTGTTTCCAGTGTTAATTTGCTGAATGCCTGGGGACTCCCCTTTCCTGACCAACTCTCTGCAGTTACAACTCAAAGCTGCATGTAAATACACTTGGATACATTTGCTCATGCCATGTGATACATATGATATATGATTTGGATATGCCACATGAGATGTATGATGGATATAAGGCAAGATTTTATGTATATTCCTTAATTTCCCACTTGGTCTCACTCCAACCATCGGCACCTATAACAGATCCGGTTCTTTTTTGGTTCAATTCAAAATTCCCAAGCATGGATTAAACTACATGCTATTGCTGGGCTTAGTGTGTTGATCACCTTGTAAGATACATAAATGTCAAATCATTATATTTATAAATTGAGCACCTGAAACTAATATAATGTTATATGTCAACTATACTTTAAATAAAAATTAGACAAAATTTTTAAAAAGAAATAATCTCAGGCTCACTCACTAGCGAGGGCTACAAATGCACCCAGAGTGACAGAGTTTATTTTTTAAAGCTCAAATGGAGACTTTCCCTGCTAGGGGACAGCCTTTGAGTCATAGAGAAATTAGTTGCCAAAGGTTTCTAGGCCATGCCAAAAGAAAACCCCAAAATTCTTTAAATCACTACTTTAAAATTTTTAGTATCCGAAATGACATCCTAAGATAGAATTTTGATAGTCCTGTGAAACGCTTTCTCTCAGAGACCAACCATGTAAAGAACATTTCCATTTTGCCTGCAGCAGTTATAAATGTGAATTTATGCTATTTCAGCAGTTTTTGTGATTTCTCATTGGTTTCTTTGACATTTATCTGGTGCTCAAAATATACCCAAAATAATTTTGCTCTGAATAAGTCTCAATTATAACTCTCATTTATTTCATAATACTTTTTCATCTTCTTTCAAAGCTTACTCATTAATGGATAATTATTAAGCACTTTTCAAATTCTTAACAATATGCATGGTATGAAATATGCCTTGAAATTTGACAAGCCCTAAAATTCATCACAATCTATCCAGGCCAGGAGAGTGATGAATAATTTTATACAACTCAATCAATGTCACCCCTGGAAGTCTAGCTTGAAAGGGTTAAGACTAGTTTTCCAGCCAAGTGGGAGAGCTGATGGATACCCTAGGTCTAGGCCATCAAGAAATCATGTGCAGGGATGTCAGCTGGACAGGCAGGAATATATGAGGACTCTAAGGTCAGACACAGTCAGGTGAAAAAACCGGCAGAAATGGTTACCTCAGCATACAGCTGCCTAGCACTCCTTGCAATGTTGCGTGCCCCTCCCTGTTTCAGCCTGGTGGTTTGGGCAAGGGCTGCCTCTCCTCTTACCATTCCCCATCTACCGGGGCACCGGTATGGATTTATTAAACAGGCTGCGTAAATCATTGTACCAGTGCAGTAAGGGTAATTGTGCTCCCCATTTCTTAGCTGATGCAATACTATCTTACCTTTAATTACTGCTCCTCCATCNGGCTAACCCATTTCTAGAGATAGTAAAGACTGGCCTGTGAGCTAGTCTCTTATATTCAAACCCACAAATCCAGACCCTGCACTCCAACTCCCTCCTTTACTAGGCTCTCACTCTCTGACCCATTGATCACTTGCCCTAATTATCAAAGGACCAGTTAACTAGAGACAGCCTCTGTGCACCAGAGCCCATAGAAGTTACTTGAATCCTAAACCTGCTCACTCTGCCTCACCCATTCCTTCCCTTGAAAATCACTATCAAGGCTCTTGTCCATGTTTTCGCCTCACTCCCTCTGCCTCCCAGTCAACCCTGGTGCTTTCTTCGATGGCATGGCATGCCCCTCCTCTTGTAACTGTAACAAACTATCTTTTTTTAAATTAATTAATTAAAGTTTATTGGGGTGACAATTGTTAGTGAAGTTACATAGGTTTCAGGTGTACATTTCTATAATCCATCATCTATATATCACATTGTGTGTTCACCACCCAGAGTCAGTTCTCCTTCCATCAGCATATATTTGATCCTTTTTACCCTCATCTACCACCTTCCTCCTCCCTTCCCCTCTGGTAACCGCTAAACTATTGTCTGTGTCTGTGAGTTTTTGTCTCTTCATTTGTTTGCCTTGTTCCTTTGTTGTTTTCAGTTTTATATACCACATATCAGTGAAGTCATATGGTTCTCGACTTTTTCTGTCTGACTTATTTTGCTTAATAATCTCAAGATCCATCCATGTTGTCGCAAATGGCACTATTTCATCTTTTCTTATCCGATGTTCATTGCAGCTTTATTTATGGTGGCCAAGACATGGAAACAACCAAAGTGTCCTTCCACAGATGGTTGGATAAAGAAGATGTGGTATATATACACAATGGAATACTATTCTGCCGTAACAACCTATCTTTTTGATGGCCGTTGTCTCCTGGTCTGTCAGCCTCACAATGCCTTAATAATAATAATACTTACATTTAAAAACACAAATTGAATGTGATGGGTGAGAAAGAGTCAAACACTACTTCATCTTGCACCACTCTCCACCTGCCCACTATACTTCAGTTGTCTTTCAGTACCTTGAACANTTCCCAGCACAAGATGAACCTCAATAAATACTAACTTAGACTTTACATTTCTTCTGAATAAACTACACCATCCCTTAGATGAATTAAAATACAAAGCACAATACAGAATCAAGTGATAACTGAGTTTTTATTGCCTTCTGTAAACATAAAAAAAATTCCTGAGGAGAGAGTTATAATTAAGTCTTTGAATAGGATTCAGGAGGAAATTAGTCAGCACTGTTTTCATGAATCCAAAAGGAGAAAAGAAGGCATGGTCTTCATCCTTAATAGGGCAAGACATGGAATTTTTTTAAGACTTTTTTTTTAGAGGAATTTTTGATTTACAACAAAATTGAGAGGTAGTATAGAGATTTCCCATATATTCCCTACCTCCACATATGCATAGCCTCCCCCATTTTCAACATCACCAGAATGGTATATTTTGTTTTTTACCAAGGACGAACCTATATTGATATATCATAATTGCCCAAAGTCTGTAGTTTACAATTCACTCTTGGTGTTGCATATTCTATGGATTTGGACTAAAGTATAATGACATACATTCATCTTTAAAATACCATACAGAGTATTTTCACTGCCCTAAAAATTATTTATGCTCTGCCAATTTATCTCTCCTCACTCCTACCCCTGGCAACCATTGACTGTTTTATTTTCTCCATAGTTGTGCTTTTTCCAGAATGTCCATAGTTGGAATCATATTCATAGCCTTTTCAGACTGGCTTCTTTCACTTAGTAATGTGCATTTAAGATTCTTCCATGTCTTTTCATGGCTTGATATAGCTCATTTCTTTCTAGAGCTCAATAATATTTCATTGTCTGAATGTACCACAGTTTATTTACCCATTAACTTACTGAAGGACATCCAGGTTGCTTCCAAGCTTTGGCAATTATAAATAAAGCTTCTCTATACATCTGTATGCAGGTTTTTNCAAAAATCATGAGCCTAGGAGATAGTGATGGGTAAAAGGGGGACAGCAAAGGATATGTCAATTCCCACTGCTCTCCAATCCCTTAGGCTGCCCTTGTCCTGCCCTCTGCCCTCCAAATGTTTCAGCTCTGGCAGTGAAGGTGATGGCAGAGTTGGGTCCAGCAATGTCAGTGGTAAGGGGGGTGTCTGCCTTCTGATTCCTGGACTATTTAGCCAAAGAAAATATCAGATGGAAGAAGCAAGAAAGAACAGAGGACAGGTGGCCTCTCATCCTCCACCGGTCTTTTCCTGTGGCTTCCAGGTGCCTGAGCTTTCTGAACTTGACACAACATCATGTTCTGATGCATTGAGAGCAGCCTGTGGGGCCCTCACAGTGCAGCTACCTCAAACAGTGCTGTAGGTGGAAAATTTTTACTTATTCAAATTCTTCAGCCAGGTTTTGGCAGGGTGGCAGGGTGCTTCACTTTTTTCTCTTCCTTTTAAAGCTGACAGGGAAAAACACAGTGCAGAAATAATGTTAACCAAATAAAGAGACACTATGCTTTTTGTCACACCTCATTTGTGTCAGAAAATTTATTCCCAAATGAGCCACAACCGGATGAAACTACACATATCCCAAGTCCTAGAAGAGAAAGTTTTAATTACAGACTTGGTAGTCTATGACCAGTGTATCCAAGTTTTGGTTCCCAGGGGAGCTGAGAGTCTGAAATTCTTCACAGCTCTACCTCTGAAATCTTAACTATGGCACACTATTACCAATTATGAGGTTATTTCATTTTAAATATGAATGAAACCAAGAGTCATTCCCCCTTTACTTTCCAAGTTCCTAAAACAGCTACTTTGTTTTTTTAATGGTGCTGAGAGAGAGAGAGAGAGAGAGAGAGAGAGAGAGAGAGAGAGAGAAGGAAAAGAAAACAGTGCATTCCTGAAATATTACAAAAGAGCANCAATTTGTAAGTTATGTTATTACTCTGGTATGACCACTATCCCAATTACCTTTCATAAGCAATAAAAGCAGTTTTAAAGGAAAAAGCTTTATATTGTGGCTCCTTTAATGGCATGTTTCCTCTGCTTTTTGAACAAGGGGCTCCGCAGTTTTATTTTGCACTGAGCTCTGCCAATTATGTAGCCATTTTGGAGGCAGGATTAAACCAAAGAATTGGACTTCTCACAATTTAATTATAATTGTCCACATCATCCCTGACTATGGGAGTAATTTTTCTGTTGAAAAGAGGTGGAGCAGAAAAGCCACCACAGTGTCTCAAAAGTTACATCATAAAAGTGACTCAAGCCTTGCCACTAGCACTCTCGCAAACATGGTGAACATTCTTAAAACTCAGGACTTTCTGTAAGAAGTGTGGCAAGCACCAACGCCGCAAAGTGACACAGTACAAGAAGGGCAAGGATTCTCTGTATGCGCAGGGAAAGCGGCGTTATGACAGGGAGTAAAGTGGTTATGGTGGGCAGGCTAAGCCGGATTTTCCCCCAAAAGGCTAAAACTACAAAGATTGTCCTGAGGCTTGAATGTGTTGAGCCCAACTTCAGATCTGAGACAATGCCAGCTATTAAGAGATACAAGCATTTTGAACTGGGAGGAGATAAGAAGAGAATGGGCCAAATGATCCAGTTCTAAGTTTCATATTTTTATCATGAAGACAATAACATCTTGAGGATATGTTCGCTTCATGTGGTTGGTCTTTTTGGGAGGGAAATAAACTAGTGTCATTAATAAAATTTCCCTTGCGGGGGGGAGGGGGGGGAGTTCCTGGTGACCTTATGCATATTTATGGTTTAAAATGAAACACAAATTAATATTCAAAATATGGAAGAATAATTAATTGAGATAATTATACTTTGGTTTTCACAGATATTATCACACTTCATTATATAATTCAAAAAAGTATTTACTCAGTGTCACCATGTCAAAGGTATGTAAAATATGAATTAAAAAATACTTAAAAGGATATAGAGGTTAGGGTTTAGGATGTCATATGGCTTGGTTGGATATGAGGAACCACAGGCGCTTCTACTTCCGTTTACTTAACTTTGAAGTACCAATAAATAAACTAGGCAGTGGGTTGCCCCAGGAACAATTATTTATGGCGATTATTTCTTGCTACTACAAATTTGAAACTAATTATCAACCTTAACATCAAAAAAAGGCGTCAATAATTGTTCTTTTTTCTTGCTTGTGTTGGATCCTAGAAGTCTCAGTGCTTAATGTAAAGCTCCATCACAGTAACCACATTAGTCTGGCAGGCTTACTGCTCTTTCTGTTTTTAACATTTCCATTTTCATTTTAATGACCTTAATCCATATGTGACATGAAGCTTTGATGTATACAGAGGAACTAATTTCTTCATCATCTGATCACAGTGGTTGGACAAGGTGAGCCAAACTAGGCCAATCAAATGCCCTCTACCATGAATATGAATCTTGAGAGATTTTAAAGAATCTAAAGAGCAGAACTGGGACAAGGTATTGTTCCATGTGCTTGCTCACAAAAACAAGGAGGGAAGTGCCATGTTAAACAATGATGGGTTTTGTCTGCAAAGAATTTCTTTAAAAATAAAAGAAGAAGAAGTCATAAAAGAGCTAGCAATAAAATACAATAATCTATGATATTGTCTATCTTTCCCTTTAGGGAAGATTATCATGATGCCAGATGGGCAGCCATAAACTGATTGGGTAGATTTGGCAGTGTCAAAAATAAAGTGTGAGTAATACTCTGAAAATATTCAGTAACAGATCAAGAATTTGTTGTTAACAGTGGACAGCTAGACCCAAAATGCTGTTATTACAACAAAAACAGTATGAGAGTCTTTGGGGGATATCTCTTTCAGATGCCTGAGCACTCTCTCATTTGGGAAAGAACAGTTTATTGCTTTTTGCTTTCATTTTCTCCCCAGATCAAAAGGAGAGTCACAGCAGTGAGAGACACTGTATTTACCCAAATGAAATGCAATTAATATTAATTAATATTCTGAAAAATTTCTTGTATTAACCCTGTCTTTTTATTTTCTGTATTTTAAGGCTTTGAAATTTGGGGCCTTGCTGACTCTGGAGGGAGTGCCCCTCCCAGGGATAACTAATTCCTAGAGACAATAAACAACTTATCCCAACAGCACACTTGTCAAATGCAAACCAACCAATCCAGAGCCCATGATCCCAACCACTATGCTCTGGGCACCTATTCTCCTGCCCTAATCACCCCAGGGCTAGCTACCAGAAAACTAGCGGCGCTCCAGAGCCCGCTGAAATTATTCACACTAGCCAATCCTAAACCCATTTACCCTGCTTCACCTGTTTGTTTTTGCAGAAACCACAATAAAGGCTCTTGCCCACATTTGCCCCCACTTCTTCTGACTCCTGACCTGCCCGATGCCTCCCCATGCGGTCCCCATGTTGCGGGGGTGTGCCCTTTCTTCTTGGGGTCTGTGAGTATAACAAGCTTTCTACTTCATGGCAGTCAGCTCCTGATCTGTTGGTCTTGCCATACCTAAATAATAATAAAACGTCTATTTTACATGTTTCCTAAAAACTTCAACTATGATTTTTCTGTACTTAAGAATAATACATGAGAGTTGACAGACATTATATAATAATCTTGTTCAACTTATGCTAGCAATAAGTGTAATAATATGCTCCAGGGCAACCATTGACAAATTATGTTCATCAGTCATGACATGCTTTCCTGCTGAATCTAGATGTGACCCCAGGACCCTCTGACGGAGCACTCCAGGCAGCTTCGATCAGTCAGAGAGATCTGACTTAAAGATCTATTTACCTATTTACCACCCATGGATTAGCCCAGCTAGTCGCAGAGCCGGAACTGGACACAGATTTTTTTGACCCCCTACCTCAGTGCCCTTTATGGTACAGCATCATCTTCTTCCTCTTCTCTCACCAAGAATAGTAGGTGGTGGGGAAGAGAACGTCAACGAAGAAAAATAGACTTTAACTCTTATTTCTCTTTAGATACGATGGTATGTGATTTAAAATTTTAATATCTAAGTACATAATTATATACAATGAGCATACGCTACATTTAAAATTAGAAAAAAATCTGTTTATGTTTATTATATAGCATGAAGGTGTAATAGCTGCCTGGTCCCATGTTCTAAATACTAAGAAGCATCAAGTGTAGGGCTTGAAGAATATATTAAACGTCTACAAAGTGCAAAGCACTTAGGTAAGTATGCTGAGGAACTTGCCCAACACTCTCCAGATTTTTTGGCTGCATTCTTCAGTAGCTTAGAGAAAATGTGATAGCGAGCAAAAATGAATTCAACTTCCAAACATTAATGAAGCTTAGCTAATACAACTTCATTTGTCCTTTTTGCCTTCATTTCTATATTCTGGACATTTTGTTCAAGGTTTTGGCTTACTCCTTTTATTGACGTTTTAGCTAATCCAGATTTTTAAATTATTTATATTTTAATCTTCATGTGTTTTAGAACTACCTCTAATTCTTTGCGAGACAGGCAGAAAATGACTAAATGAAGGAATAAATCATGTAAATTACAAAACTTGAAAAGAAGTCTTTATGCAAATTTACTTTTCAAATTATATGTGTGCTACATGTTAATTTTACAATCTTTTTTGATTCTCAGAATGTCTGTACTACCTCCAGCCACTGCAGGTTTTTATTTCAAATGTGACTGTTATTTCAAATAACTTTACTGAATAATGCCTCTTTTCTTTAAAAGGAAATATATAATTTTTGAAGCACTAACGAACACAAAAACTTTGAGAATCCCTCCTTATCAGCTAAGTGGGTGGGCCATTCATAGTCCAAAATAAAATGCTAAAACTACAGACTATTTATTAATTATATTAATTTTAATTATTAATATTAATTGGATAAATTCTTTCTCTTTTTCTCATTCTCTTCTTATTATAAATGTGTTCCCTTTGACAAATATATCAGTGGTTTTGTCTATAAAATAAAAGAAAACCAAAAGCTTCGTTACCTTTTCTAATTACACTAGAAAAAGAAAATCCATTAAACAGTGTTTCATTTTTCCTCCGATTCCTGCTATGCTGTTCAGAGATCACTCCTCAGTACCACCCTGCTGCCTAGAAAAGCACACTATTAAATGAACGCTTTGTGTCAATGGGCAAATAGAGTTTGACTTTGTGTTGCAAGACAAAGGGGGAAATGTTACACAAAGCAGCAGCATTCCCTGTTATGGAAAGTTGCCCAGTTGATCAAAATGTTTCCCAGACATTGTGCAGATGTTGGTCACATAGGCTGTTAGCATCTGCAGGAGTACAGATAAGGCAGGGACCACTGGTGCCCTAGCTCTGCTGCTGACAGAGTGAGTCACCCTGCTCTAGGGAATAAAATCCAGACGGCAAATTCACTTTTCAGCATAATTTGATAGTCAGTCATTTCCTCCCTCATGAAACTTTCTTTAAGGGGCTTCCAAGGCTCTTGAACTATATGCTCACCAATTATATGCTCCTATATAGTCCTTTGCAGGTATCTTCTCTTGTCTCCAAGCAACGAACTCCATTCGACACCACCTTCTCTATCTGTATACTCTCCTTAGGTGATCTTGCCCAGTCCCAAGACTTTAAATGGCATCTATGCAATGATGACTCTTATATTTTCTACCCTCTACCTCTCCCCTGAGCTCCAGGCTTGCAGAGCCAACTGTCTATTCAATCACCTCACTTGAATTTCCAAAATGCATCACAATACCAACATGTCCACTGTACGTATTCTGCTGATTCTCCCTCTGTGTTTCAGGATTGCCCCTCTGCTTAGAAGGCAGAGTCGCTTTCCACTATAGAAGATCCCACTTTCCCTGCCTCTTTTGCTCCTGGAGCAGAAGCATATGACATAGGCTCTGTCAATCAGGTCTGCTTTCCCTAGACTTTGAATCAGCAGCTAATGACATCTAGAAGTAGGGTGCAAATGGGGTCCATTCTAGTCACAGGTGCGGCAGCAGCAGTGGGCTGAATGCTAAGGTGAGCAGTGGCTGCAGTGCTAGAAGCAGCAAGCAGCTAGTTCAGCATCCTGATAGGACAGGCGGTGGAAGTTTCCATGTCCGCCTAGAAGCAGGAGATGTATCTTCATTAATCCAATTTCTTAGCATGATTTAGGGTTTTGTTTCTGGTTTTGTAGCCTCTGAACCTTGTTTCCTCTCCCTCCTAATGATTGTAAGAGCTACTTTAATATTTGTTTAATAAATGGGTTTTGTTAAATCAGCTAGAGGAAGTATCTGTTGCTTGCAGCTAAGAATTCCTGACTTATAAAATACCTAACACAGGGCTCGGGACAATTTATTCCCAAGTAACAACCTCTTTTCCACTATTTGTGAGGAATTTAAAACAATTGTAAGAAACAAGTCTAGCGACTAGTTAGTTGTAAAGTAATGCAGCATGTCCTTAAGTGCTGATTATCCTACTAATCCTAAAATACGAGAAAATCTAAGCTTTGGTAATAAATTAGCATGATATGATAAACTTCGAACAATGAATTCATTATAGGTTTCTATTAAATAAAAAACTCCTATGTTATACTAAAATCGTGGTATGACTTAACAACATTTTATTTACAAGCCATTATACATGAGTACAACTCCTGCCATGAGCTAGGCACACCTGTTCAGGGGCTGCACCAACACGAGTGAGGACAGAACCATGGCTGACTAGTGGGGCATTCAATTTGCCTTGTAGTAAATTCTTCAACAGGGGTGCTAAGGAGTAGGTCAGAGCGGTGGAGGGCAGGTCATATTTGCAAAAAGTTTATTCCACAATTGCTTTTGTGTTGGCACAAACTTACTTCTCAGGATGTCTGAGATCTAAACTGAATATGGTATTAGGAGCCTGAATTTTTAATAGCTTGTTTCTCAGAATAACACTGACTCATTGTCATGGCCTCAGCATGGTAGGGCATTCTGGTGAGTTCTTTGCAGGGTTCCGGCAGGGGGCCTCCAGCTGCAAGATTCCCAGGAGATGTTTGAGGAGTGAGATGTGAGGTCTGGCTCTGGTAATATCATCTCCCCACCCCCAGCCTGCCCTTATCTCCTGACATTAACATACATTCCCTCCAGCCTCTGGTACTACAGCCTTCTTACCAACAAGCTGCTCTCTGGTGTTGGGGCAGGGGTGGTGCCGAGGACAGGGTACCAACAAGGTCGTGCCAGCCCAGCCATCTTAAGCAGTGACCACTTTACCTGTTGTAAACCACTAATCCTACAACACCGAATAACAGGAGTGCAGGCTGCACCTCCGCCATTCCCTCTCTCCTCCCCCACACTTTTTTCATTCAAGTAGGCACAGGGCAGATCAATAAAATACTAGTCCTTCTTTGCAGGCATCCTCAATCTTTCTCAATCATTTTGTTAGTGCTCTCCCCTCTTGGTTTGGGATAGAATGTAAGAGAAACTTCCTTGCCATGGAAGGGGTGCCCTCTCACTGTGAACCCCACTCTCACCAAGCTCCCACCCTGACCCCAAGGCCCCACTTCTTCCCTGCCCAACTTTCTTCTCATATGGACTGGACTGAAGTCAGTAAATGGTTTGTCTTTGTGCCAATACCCAGTAAACCCTGGGGGGCGGGGGGGAGGCGGGGCGCATATATCACACTCCAGTTGTGGAAACTCTCTTCAGGATACAGGATACTTAGCACCTTTCATCTTTGGCAGCGGGCCTAGTGCCATTTCTGGAGCAACAAAAATGTCCCATTCATCAGCTTCTACACAATTATTTCACCCAAGTACACCAACCACAAGTCAACACCACTCTGCTCTGTGACAAACACTCCCTTTGACAAGGAAGTACAAAGTCATTATTCCTTTTAAAACATTTTCCATGACAGTAACTTCTGTTGAGTTGAGGTGATTTTTCCAATTAAAATATATTCTTGTTGATTCATTCAATAACTATTTGTGGAGAGTCAGGCACATTGCCACACCAGGATACTGTGAGCCAAAAAAGACAAGGTGCACCTCCTTAGGGAACTTACAGCCTAGTGGGTGAGAAAATAAAATAAAAGAATCACACAAGTACGTGTAAAAGTCAACCTCAAAATAACAATTGGAAGAAAAGAATATAATTGGGAGGATCAGGGAGGTTTGGAAAGGGCTTGTTAGGCAATCGAGGCATCTGTGTTTCCCCATTATATAAACAAAATCAAATGCTATAGGAAACAACAGATTGTGAACCTAAACACTGAGTCAAGGCCTCATTTTGCACAGTGAGTTTTAAAACAATTTAACCTCTTCATTTGTGTTAATATTCCTATTAACATACCCTCTTCGTCATTATCTTGGGGGACCCTTTCCCACATGTACACAGCATCCCATTCTGTACTCAGGCTCTCCTTAGCCACCCACCATCACTTCCACACACACATTCCTAATCCTTCGCATCTCCCATTAAAGCTTCCCTTTCATGATTGTAGTTATTTAGGGGAAAATATTAGGTAGGGGAAAATATTAGGTAGCGAATGACCATCATCATTTGCATTTTTCATCATTTGCATTTTAAAAGGATATGTAATATTGACACTTGGAAGGTATAAAAATGTGAAATGATGAATTGTAGATTGCAGATGAGAACAGGCTAAACATTAGGAACTTTCTAAGAATCTCTTATATTTTTATAGGTGTCTGGCCTTGGTAAGCAGTATTGACAGTTGATACCAAATTGAGGAGGGGACAAGGGTTTTGGAACAAATAATACCATATTGTTTGAGGATATCCAGGATATTCAGAAAAGACATTGAAAACATAATTTCTAGAAAGTTCTTATTTTCCATGAAAATTCATTCTAAAACACAAAACTGAAAGCAAACATCACTGTGAGATCGCTTGTGATTACTTCAGACACAAATCCAGATCAGATTACATTGTTTAACTACAATGTAAGGAGGCTGGACTTTTCAGGGCTCTAAATAGTCTGGGTAGCCACTTGGTAAAAAAAACCAAAACAGG
>NW_017731945.1:514146-515150 GCF_001890085.2 Hipposideros armiger
GGCAGCCCAGCTCCAGGGCTCAACATGTTTTTTAAAGATGTTATATGTTGTATCAATTTTACCTCCTGGAGACAGCCTTTCCGGAGCCTCTCCCTCTTTTACCTTTCAGGACTTTGTGTTCCCTCTGAGCCACAAAGCTGCTGGCTTGGGACTTTCTACCTCTCACCTGAGCTGGAGCCTCCATTTCCTGGATCCTCTTTCTTTGTTTACTCTTTCATTTCAATCAAGTATCCTATTGAGTCGCTTTCTGAGCAAATGTGTATAGAAGACAATTTTTTGAGAAGCTGCATGTCTAAAAATGTTTTGATTCTCCCCTCATGTTGATTAGATGGTTTCGCTAAGTGAAGAATTCTGGGTCAGGAGTCATTCATTTACCTTCAGAAGTTTGAAGATCCTGCGCCGTGGTCATCAGGTTTCTTGTGTTTTGCTGAGAAGCCTGAGACCGTTTTCATCACTGATTCTTCGTATGTGACAGTTTTTGTTTCTGCTTTAAGATTTCTTTGTTCCAAGTGTTCTGAAATTTCGTGATGATGTATTTTGATTTAGGTCTTTTCTCATCATTTGTGCTGGGAACATGGTGGACCTTTCAATCTGGAATGTCAGGTCCTTCCATTCTGGAAATTTTTCTTGGGTTATTTCTTTGGTGATTTCTTCACCTCTAGTCTCTTCCTCTAGTCGTTCTAGAACTCTTCTGTTATGGATGTTGGACTGAACCTCAGTTGAACCTCTAATTTCCTTATCTGTTCTCTCTCACTTTATATCTTTTTCCATTTTCATTCTACTTTCTGGGAGATTACAACCCTTCTATTGAGATTTTTACTTTCTATGATCATATTTTGAGTTTCTGAGAATTTTTTTGTTTTGTTTTCATAATTTTTCTTTTTTTACTCATCAATTCTTGTTTCATGGATATTTTATTTTGTATTTTAATGAGCTGGGTTGGTTTTTTTTTAAACTTTTTTGACTCCCCCTTAGTTTCTGTTTCCTCCAGTTTCTAGCTTACA
>NW_017731945.1:517460-518385 GCF_001890085.2 Hipposideros armiger
CTTTACTAGAGGCCTTTAATATGTTTTTCCATGAAGGAAGTTTTAGGTACTTTCATTTAGAGGAAATAGAAGAAAGAAGTCATTACTTATTGAGCATTTACTAAGTGCCAAGCAGTGTTTTGAATATTAATGTGGAAGATCTCATTTAATTAACATAAACATTGTACCAAACCAACGAAAGAAACAGTTTATTTATACTATTATTAATAATATAGCCTTTATCTGTTACAATTTACAAGAAATTTTAATGTAATTTTATCCTTATCAGCCTATATATTCATAGTTTAAAAATTAAATAGTCCCACAAAGTTTATGAAAACTAGTAGTAATCCAATAGCTTCATGTGCTTGCCTCCCGATTCTTATTTCCAAAGGACAAATGTTCAATCCTTTTTTCTGTTTCTTTTAGTATTTATACCCATACTTCTACTATTCTTGTTAATACTGCTACTCGTATTTTAAGACTTTTTTTTTTCAGTTTTACATATCTATCAACTTCCAACTATGGAAGGTGAGAATATGGTTCTCTTACACACTTACTGCCCCCCCCACACCCACACATATACACTTACGTATCTCTGCCTTCCTCATAACATATTATTGTCTCATCTTTTGATTAGATCAATAGTTACTATTTATATTGTTATGACCATGAAATATTTTTCATTGCTGAGTCATGTAGTATAGTATGATTATATTTCCTTTCTTGTGCAACTTTTTGTTTTCCTAAAAGTATTTGTTTTGTCATTTGTTTAGTTTTCCGTGTATCTTATGTTGATATACCCTAAACTCTCTTCTTCTAGAAGTGTGAATCTTCTCTCAACATGTTTTTGTTTTTGTTTTTTTTAATTGGGGAATTGGGGGGATGGAAACAGTGCTGGGGAATTGGGGGAAGGGGAACAGACAAGTTGCTGTTGTTTTTTTTT
>NW_017731945.1:521255-523949 GCF_001890085.2 Hipposideros armiger
CAATAGTTTACACACACACACACACACACACACACACACACACACACACACACGTGAGTAAATAAAATGGTACTATGATGTTCCTGAATAGGAAGACCCAATATGACAAAGATGACAATTTGTCCCAAATTAATCCATAATATTTATGCAATCCCAACCAAAATCCTAAAGGGATTATACGGATAATTTCCTCTACTCACTCTCCAAAGCCCAGCACTCCTTCCTCAAGAAAGGAACTACGAACAAGGCCTACATGTCTTCCTTTTTGATCTGTTTTCATATATTCCATCTGAGAGAAATTCCTTGAAATTTGTGGCATGGCATTTTTCTTCATATCCCAGTACTAATAATGATGCAATTTGCTCTAATTTTCTAATTTTCAATTGCTATGTAAGATTAACCCCATAGTAAATTAAAACAGTAATCATTTATTTGCTTGTGATTTTGCAATTTGAACAGGGTTAAATGGAGCAGCTCATTTCTACTCCACATGACACTAGTGAGGTTGGTTTGACTGAGGCTGGGCATCCATTTCCAAAATGGCTCCAGGTTGGTGCTGGTTGTCACATGGGAGCTCAGTGGGGCCTGTTTGCCGGACGCCTTTAATTTTTGCCACATGGGCCTTTCTACTTGATTGCTTAAGTTTCCTCACACAGCTACTGCGTTTCAAAAGGAGGAAGCAGAAGGCTTATTAATGCCTGAGCTCAGAGATCCCAGAATGTTACTTCTCTGTATTCAACTGGACAAAGCAGTTACAGGCACAGATCAGATTCAAGGGGAACAGATATAAGGTCTCCCTCCTGATGGAAGGAGGTGCGTGCATGTACAGGAAGAGGCAGAATTCTTTGGGGGCCATCTTTGGAAACTATTTACTACTCAGGTTGTTCCTCAATTTTATATTCCATTGGCTATTTTGGTCAGTTTCCATAAAAGATATACAAATGTCAGTGCTTAAGCCATCAGCTGTCTTAGAAGTAGTCCCAATAAAGTATTAATTGAATTATAACTCATATTACAAAAGTGGTGTTTCCCAGAAAAGAAGCATACATTATTTGTCTAATTTTTTATTGAGGTATAATTTGCATACAGTGAAATATACAGATCGTAAGTGTAAAATTCAATGGGTTTTGACAAATGTACATACCTATCTCAAGATATAGAATATGTCCCTCACCTAAGAATATTTTCTGTGCCTTTTACCTCTCAATGCATACTCCCAGAGGCAACCACTATTCTGATTTTTTTCGTCTCGGATTAGATTTGCCTACTGCAGAACTTACATATAAATGAAATTATATAGTACCTACTCTTTTGTGTCAGACTTCTTTTGTTTAGCATAAAGCTTTTGAGATTCATTCATGTTGTTTTGTATATTAATAATTAGTTCCCTTTAATTATAAGTAGTATTTCATTTTATGAATATACTATAATTTGTATAACTATTCATCTGTTGGTGAATATTTGGTTTTTTTCCAGTTTGGGGTTAGTATAAATAAAGCTGCTGTGAACATTCTCATACAAGTCTTTTCATACACATAAGATTTTATTTTTGAGGGTTAATACCTAGAAGTGAATTGCAGAGTCATAGAGATAATATCTTTTTAGTTTTATAATTAATCGCCAAAGAGTTTTCCAAAACAGTTGAACCAGAACTCCAGTTGCCCACATCCATGCAAATATTTGGTGTTGTCAGTCATTAACTTTTGCTATCCTGGAAGTGTGTGATGGTATCTTATTGTTGTATTAATCTGCATTTCCCTGATAAGTGAGATTGAGCAGTTTTTCATGTACTTACTGCTCATTCATATACCTTTTCTTGTAAAGTGCCCATTAAAGTATTTTGCCCATTTTTACTGGATTGTTCGCTTTTTTATAAGTGAGTTTTAACTGTTTTTTATATATTTATATCCCTCATCAGATATAACTTCTTCATCAGATGTGATTATTATAAACATTTTTCCCAGTCTGTATCCTATTAATTTCTTTAACCATGCCTTTTGATGAGTAGAAGTTTTAAACTTTTATTGTGTCCAATTTTTCAATATTTTATTTTACAGTGAGTACTTTCTGGGTCCTAAGAAATATTTCCTTACGCTAAGGTCGTGAAGATATTCTCATGTTTTCTTCTAAAAGCCTTAGAGTTTTAGCTTTTACATTTATGTTAATAATCCATCATAGATGCCTTTTAAGCAAGAATGAGGTAAGGCCTGAAAATTATTTTTTTAATTTAGATATCCAACTATTCAAGCACCTTTTTCCTTTCTCCATTGAATTATTTTGGAGTCTTTGTTGCAAATCAATCAACAATCAATCATATTTGTGTGGGTCTATTTCTGGATTCCATTCTGTTTCAGTGGTCTGTGTGTCTTGTTATTGTAGCTTTATTGAAAGTCTTATAATCAGAGAGTCTTGGTTCTTCGGTTTTGTCCTGTTTCAAAATTGTTTTGGCTATCTAAGTTTCTTTGCATAACTTTTAGATTAGCTTAAAATTTTCAACAAAAAAGCTTGCTGGGATTTTGATTGGAATTGCATTGACTCTATAGATCAATTTGGAGAGAACTAACAACAAAACAATATTGAGTGTTCCAATCATGTAGCTAATATATCTCTCCATTTATTTAAGTCTTCTTTAATTTCTCTCAGCAATAAGTATCATGTATTTTCTTTTTTTTCTTTCTTTTTTTTTTTTTTTTA
>NW_017731945.1:524149-527877 GCF_001890085.2 Hipposideros armiger
AGTCGCCATCTGACTGCCCGTTGGCAGCTCATGGCCCCTAAGTTCAAGGTGCTGTGTTACAATCTTAGTTGCAGGTGAGTGTAGCCACCATACCATGCGGGAGTCGAACCAGCAGCCTTGTTGTTAAGAGCACACGCTCTATCCACTGAGCCATCCCGGCGGCAACTCAGCTCAAGGTGCCAAGTTCAGTCTTAGTTGTGGGTGGGTATAGCCCACCACCGAACAGGCAATCTTGTTGTTATACCAGCTGAGCCATCCTGCCACCTGTTTGCAGCTCAGCAACAGCTCAGCTCAGGGGCAGCGTCACTGGCCCATGTGAGAATCTAATTGGCAGCCCAGTTGTTCAGAGTTCGCGCTCTTAAGCTAACTCTTAACCAACTGAGCCACCTGGCTGGCCCCCACATATTTTCATTTTAAATGTTTGTTTATAATCTACTCTATAATCAGTATAATTTATAATCTCTGTAAACGCTATAATAGGAAATTTCAAGATGGTATGATTTTTATTTTCTCTCACAATCTAAGAGAGAAGCAAAGTAACCTCATTACTGATTTAGAAGTAGAAAATTTTAAGTACATTTTTAAAATTAGAATAGATGAAATATATATACATTTAATAATAGCACAAAGATACAATATGATAAGAGTTATAGAGGAGTTACACACAATACAATACAAAAAACAATGCAAAAGCAAATTCAGCCTTTGATTTCTCTTAACCAATTAAAAATAATGAAAATATTCTTAACTGAATCTGTCACTTAAATATATGAAAAACTGAATGACACATAAGAAATTCAGAAAATAGAACAATTTTTTATGACAACTGCTGCACCAAGTTGGCATTTAGCATGGATAACAATTTTTATTTAACATTTTAATTTATAGAGAATGCTCAATTTACTTCATTAGATGATTTTAGCATTTAATAAACAACATAACCAAGCTAAGTCTTTCAACTTTGATTGACTTTAATTTAAAATGGCTGATCAGAATTCCCTTTATATAAGCCTTCTATAATGTACTTGAAATTGGTTAATTTGTTATTTTTTTCTTTCTAAGTATATAATCCCAATTCAAAACCTTTTCTTCACATTTTTAAGTTCCTGATTTTTTTTTACCAAACCATAAAACAAGATTATATTAAAAACATGATTGAACCAGTCTATTAGGATACTTCCCTCCTAATAATTTCAGATGTGAAATTAGACTTTTGAATATCTTTAACAATTATTCTTTATTATTTTAATTTTATTTTTAAAACAAATGCATCAAATCCATAGAAAATCAATGATATTATGTTAGAATTTTACATGCTGAAAATGTTCATAGCACTAGTAATTCCTCCATATGAAATAACCACATATGTAAAACAGAATCAAATTCACTTATATATATATATTAGGTTGTAAAGTGTAATGGAAATTAGTATATCTTCTCATGTCTAGGCTATATGAACATGTTAGTTCTAAAATGTGATAGAAAATGGCTTTACCACTTAACTAGTATGTGACTTTGACAAATTTACTTTATCTCTCTAATTTTCATTTTCCTCTTCTATTTAAAAAAAAGAAAGGGAATAATAATACTCACCTTCATAAAGTTGTTGTAAAGATTAAATTATTGTTTGCAAGGTATTTGCTATAGTTACTACCATAAAGTAAGTGTTGAATTAATGGCAACTATTTTTATTCTTATAGCAATAACATAGAAATAGTCATTATTGTAGAAACTTAAAAAAATTAGTTTCCTATTGTTGCTGTAACAATAACCACAAACATAATGTTTTACAACAACAAAAATGTATTCTCTTACCATTTTAGAGGTCAGACGTCCAAAATCAGTCTCACTGGGCTAAAATCAAGATTTCAGCAGGGCTGGCTCTTTCTGGAGGCCTATACAAGAAGGAAAACATAACTTTACATTTTTATTTTTAAGTTGTTTTTACCCTTTTACAACTTTTCAACATCTATCATCATTAAAATTCAAGTCCAGATACATTGGAGACCTTAGACAAGGAAGCCCTTCTCCCCACCGTGGCCTAAGGAACCATTCATTTATGTTTGAATGAAATTTAGGCTATCCTTCAAACATGATATGAATGTCTATGGTATTTGGTAGACTTATTTATTTATTTATTTATTTATTTATGTATATATGATATATATAATATACATATGGTATATGTTTATGTGATATACATATATATCATATCATATATATGATCCATAAGACATTGTTAACAGGTGTTACTCCTGAGAGTGGGACAGCAATCAGGCAAGGGTATATGGCAACTTGAGCTGAGACACCTAGAAAAGGAGTAAAAGATATATGTTAAAAAAAAATATATATATATATATATATATAATATATATTTTTTAAGTACAGTCCTTCAAAGGGGATTAAATTGGACCATCCCAGAGATGGACGGAATAAACAATGCTCCTCAAAGAGAAGTCTGATAGCCTTTCTGTACAAGCTTCATTGGTTATCACTGGTTTCTAGGCATTAATTAATAATAGCATACATTAGCCATTAAGATAACCAAAAAATGTACCTATGCATTTTCAAATGTCCCTACCATTCTCACCAAGAAGTCAGTCTTTAGAATTGAAAAGATGGAATTAGATTCCCAGAAATTGATGGAAGTTCAAATAAAAGATACTTATGACCAAACCTGTTATACAGGATGTGGATTTATTTATAAAGACTGAATGAACTTAGGCAATGTACAGCTCAGGAATGATTACAGTTGACTAAATGCCAAACATCTTTCCTCAGGTTTCTAAACTGTGCAAGCCTCTGACAACTCTTGTGCAGCTGTGGGAATGGGAAGGGAACTCTTAATTTAAGGGCTGATACTGGGTATCTTACAACCTTAATAAGTGAGGGTTCAAACCAGAATTAATTTGATATAGAAAATAAAACAAGGGGCCGGCTGAGGGGCACGTTGGTTAAGAGTTGGCTTGGGACACCAGCTCTGAGCAGCAGGGCCCTGGTTGAGATCCTGCATGAGGGCCAGTGACACCGCACCCTCTACAGCTAAGATGGTGAACAACAGCTCGACCTGGGGCTGAGCGGCCATGAGTCGCCGGTGGCGGTGTAGGCTGCAGCCCCTGCTGCAGGGGGCTGCCATGAGCTACTGTGAGTGGCTGGCAGCCAGCATGAGCTGCTGTGAGCCACTGTGAGTGGCTGTCCAATGGCTGGTGAGCAACTGCCTCACCTGGGAAGAGCGCAAAGATAGCACCAACATGGGCCAGTGAAGCAACGTCCTCCACAACTGCACTGAAGAACAAAAAGACAGCAACTTGTCTGTTCCCTTCCCCCAATTCCCCAATAAAATCTTTAAAAAAAGAAAAGGAAACAAGATTTCCTGCTCCTGCAACAAATTTGAGTTGATATTAACCTTTCCACTATATAGACATAGACTTTACAAGCTTATATATATGTGTATATGCGGGTGTGTGTGCATATATATATATATATACATATATATACACATATATGTATATATATATATATATATGTAGCTGGATAAACTATAAAAACAACAGCAACAACAAAAAAATACATAGCCTAAATTAAGAGAAAGAAAGGGAATCACTAGGGGCCTTCACAGTTCAGGAAAATGCCACACCTAAGGCTCAAAACAGGAGTTTTAAAGTCCCCAAGGGACTGACGATATATGTTGGTCTAGATCAGGGGTCTAGACGAAAGAGCCAATCCTG
>NW_017731945.1:531248-535961 GCF_001890085.2 Hipposideros armiger
CCAAATTATCTCCTGTCTCAGGCCATCATGCTTGTTGCTCACACTACTTAAAATCTTTGTCTGATTATACCGCACCCAGCTCAATCATTTATCCTTCAGGTAACACATGAGATGTCACTTTGTCAGAAAGACATCTCTGGCTTTCCAATTTAAGTTAGGGCCCCCTTTTATATACTTTCATTACCCTGATTATTTTAGTTCATATGTTTATGAATATATATAAATATATATTTTTACATACATATGTATGTATGTATGCATATATGTATATATATATCTTCCTTACATATATCTTACATATATATACACACACTGGGAGTGCCAAAAAAATGTATGCAAGTGGACACTTTGGTCAACATTGCTCAAACAGTAGTTCACTGTAATCAGAAGTGTCTGGTCGCTGATGGTAACCACTTTGAGCACCTC
Organism: Hipposideros armiger; assembly: GCF_001890085.2. NCBI lineage: Eukaryota > Metazoa > Chordata > Mammalia > Chiroptera > Hipposideridae > Hipposideros > Hipposideros armiger. The sequence continues at coordinate 531,675 of NW_017731945.1, forward strand.
TTGTAATTGCAGAAGTCAAGTGTGACTTGTATTCATCTTTTGTTATCGGTATATATTGAGCATTACAATGTTAACCATTTTTTCCTTTCTTAAAATGTGTATACATTTTTTTGCTATTATATACACACACACACACACACATATATATCTTCTACATATATATATGCATATATATCTTTCTTACTAGACTATAAACTCCAAGAGGGCACAGATCATGTCCCCTTTGTCTATCTCTGAATACCCAGTGCCCAAAACAGTACTTGGCATGATAAATATTTTTTTGAATAACCTTGTAAGGTGGATAACTCCATATTTTACATGAGGACATAAGATCCAGGGTGAAACAACTTTTAAGAACTACAACAGTATTCTAATGTCTGACTAGAAAGTATTAAAAATTCCGTTTTCCAGCATGATCTATTTGATTCCTCAGACTATTTGATTATTACTGTCTAGATCAATACAGTAGTCCCTGCTTATCTGCAGAGGATATATATATTCCAAGACCCCCCAGTGAATGCCTGAAACCACTGGTAGTACCAAACCCCAATATACTGTTTTTTACTATACAGCAGGCCCTCAAATGCTGTCGTTTTGTTAAATGTCATTTCATTATAATGTTGATGAGAAAAAAATATATTGATTGCCAGTTGGGGCCACTGCCTGTGTGGAGTTTGCACGTTCTCCCCATATCTGTGTGGGTTTTCTCTGGGTACTACATTTTGTCCCACATCCCAAAACTGTACACATGAGGTTAGCTGGCATACATTGCCCCCGTCTGAGTGAGTCTGGCTGTGTGTAAGTGGCCCCACCACAGAAGGGCGTCCTATCCAGGGTGGAGTCCCACCCGTTGTCCTCAGGTGCTGGGGTAGGCTATGGTCACTCTCGACCCTGAACTGGAATAAGTGGGTTGCAAAATAATTATCTTACTTGTTTTTATTAATCTTTTAAANTAGGCTATGGTCACTCTCGACCCTGAACTGGAATAAGTGGGTTGCAAAATAATTATCTTACTTGTTTTTATTAATCTTTTAAAAATGTATATATATCTCACATTTATTTTAATGTTTAATATTAGAAATATTTTGGGTCTTTATTTAGAAGTCTAGTGATGTTTTTGTGACCAGAAATATGCCATAGGAACTTAATTGTTGTTTATATCAATTAGCCTATGGTAACATTGGTTTCCTTATATGTCATTTTCACTTAAAGTCGCAGTTTTCCCTATTGAAGATGTTAAGTGAGGACTTACTGTAAATATATATTTGACAAAGTTTAATGTATAAATTAGGTACAGTAAGAGATTAAAAACAATAACTAATAATAAAATGGAACAATTATGACAATACACTATAATAAAATTCATATAAATGTGATTTCTCTCTCAAAATATTTTATTGTACTATAACTCACCTTTTCACTTCAAGGAAGAACTTTACAGCTTCTTTTTGGCATATCCAAGTTACCAGCATCACTACTCTAGTACTTTGGGACCATTATTTAGTAAAATAAGGGTTACTCGAACACAAGCCCTAAGACACTGCAAGTCAATTTGATAACCAAGATGGCTACTGAGTGACTAACAGGTGGAGAGCGCATACAGACTTTTGAGATGCTGGACAAAGGAATGATTCAGGTCCCAGGCAGGCAGATTTCATCACACTACTGAGAATGGCTCAAAATTTAAAACATATGAATTGTTTATTTCTGTAATTTTCCATTTGATATTTACAGACCAGAGTTGACTGTGGGTAACTAACTGAAATCACGGAAAGCAAACTTGCAGATATGGGGGGGCCTATTGTATTATGGCTTCTACTAACCTTTTCAAGATGCCTATGAATTCATTCACATGTTTGCAGATTTGTGGTCTAAGTGGAAAATTTTCAAGGATTTCTTCCTTAAGGATATGTTCTAATTTTTCTTTAATGTTTTTCATTATTTCACTCATCTACAATTCATGATCCCTAAAATGTATTTAGCTCATTATAGTCAAATACAGTGAAAAAACTAATAAAGGACAATGAACATTTTTTTGCCGGGTCAGTGAACAATCATTAGATTTGAACAATCATTAAATGACTTAAAAATATAAGTTTTCAGAATGTTTTCCCTGAAATAATTTGGTGCAACTCATTTCTAGTCACAGCAAGTAAAATTTCCTTCAAAGCCCTTCATACTAATTCTAATACCATTTTTGCTACAGCACAACTGCAGGATTTAAAAGGCCAGATTTCCATGTGGGCTTTCATTATCTCCCTGATGTGTTCTTGGGTACAAACTTGAGTCAAATAAAAGGTGGACTTAATTGCACTGAGAATATCTAACATACTCCCCAAAATGGAAAGGAGGCGGGGGGGGGGAAGATATCACTGGAGGGGGGAGGCCCTTCAAGAAGTTTTTCTTAAATTTTAGTCTTCAGATTTATTCTCTGAGATCCACTAGGATTTTCTCTTTTTCCCCATTTAAAAATATTGGGGTAAAATACACTTAACATAAAATTTACCATGCTAACCATTTTTAGTGTACAGCTCAGGGGCATACAACATTCATATTGTTGTGCAACCATCACCAACTACCATCCATCCCCAGAACTCTGTTTATCTTNTGTGACAATAATTGCAAGTCCAGGGAATGGATGACTGAGTTTAGATTCATGATTGGCCATCAACAGAACTGGATTCTTTGTACCTATCTACCTGAATGGCATGTGACCTTTATTTACTTCATTTGTCTCTAAAAATAGATACATTCCCCTTTTTATTTTGTGATAGCACTCAGAAGAGCTTAAAGAGTAGACGTTAAAATGGTGATTGTGAATAAGCTTTTGAAAATGCATTAAATGCCAGATCATTGGAGTGATGTATACACAAATATTCCAATATATGTACTACAAAGAATGTCACACAGATGTACTCTTATGTACCATCCGTGATGTCCTTAAAAATCAGAGTTGCCCAAACAAACATTCCAGCCCTTTCAGAGAGGTGATCTCTCAACACACTAAAATTATTTCAACAAAAGCAAGAGTATATATGAGAAAAACTTGGGCAGTGAAGGAAAAAAACAGAAAGATTGTTATATTCTAAGAATTCCTTTATTGATAAGTGCCCTAAATCCAGAAGTGTATATGATGGTACAGGCTAGCACATATGAGACAAGAACAATCTGACAAAAAAAAACAGAGTCTAGAATGAATTGACTATTCCTTGACTCACACTGACTTGGTAGGGGTTATAACTAGTTCCATAGTGACCATATCAACAAGGTGGTGTGATACTGTGATTTATATTAAGAAATATATATTTGGTCTTTGTCCTCTGTTCCTTCATGAAACAGAGCTCTTAAAACTCTTGGAATTTCCTAAGTAATGAAAGCCATATTATGGCTTTATTGTGAAAGCCATTATTATGTTACTGAGGTGACTTTTGGAAAATCCGTAAATCACATGAGGATGGGAACTGCTTGCCAAGGAACCTACCACGTGATTAGGGGGTTGGAACTTTCAGTTGTAACTCCTAACCTCCAGGAGGAGGAAAGGGGCTGGAGATTGAGTTCAATCACTATTGATTCAATCAATCATGTTTATATAATGAAGCCTCCATAAAAGCCCAAAAGGACGAGGCTGGAGAGCTTCCTGGTTGGTGAACATGTGGAGGTGCTGGGAGAGTGACCTCGTCTGAGAGAGCATAAAAGCCCTGAGCCCTTTCCCCTTGTCCTGTGCATCTATTCCATCTAGCTGTTCCTGAGTTATGTCCTTTTATTATAAACTGGTAATCTAGTAAGTAAAATGTTTCTCTGAGTTCTATGGACCACTTAGAAAATTAATCAAACCCAAGGATTGAGTCCTGGAGACCTCCCATCTATGGCAGGTGGTCTGTGAGAAACACAGGTGATCAATCACCTAGACTTGCAATTGGCAATTGAATTGGGGGGGAAGGGGGACAGTCCTGTGGGACTGAACCCTTAATCTGTAAAGTCTGATGCTATGTCCAGGTAGATAGTGTCCGAGGATTGCTTGGTGGTGTGTGTGGGGAAAATCCACATGTCAGAATTGAATGCCAGAATCTCAGCTGGTCATTCAAGAAATTTGCAAGTCATTTTTGACATTCCCTCTTGTTTCTGCTCCATAGCCAAGTTCAGATTCCACCTCCAAAGTTAAAAACAAATTCATCCACTCTTCTGTATCACTCCTGTTATCACCTCAGTTAAGCCTCCATCATCTCTCACTGGGACCAGCCTTCCCCTGGTCTCCCATTTTCCTCCATTCTAGACTTTGTTAGACAG
>NW_017731945.1:536634-537432 GCF_001890085.2 Hipposideros armiger
TGAAACTATGATAGTTTTATTTTCATTTTCAATTTTACTTCAGAGACACATGTACGTATCCAAAGAGCTACATGTGGCTCATAAGCCGCAGTTTGCTGACCCCTGGTCTGGATGAAAGAGGGAGCTGGAAATAAGACAATGACATAAAGACAAGACACTAGAAGTGCTACCAAAAGCTATGAACAGGGAGCTGGAAGAATTCCGTCCAGTGGAACAGAGAAGCAGCAAGGAAGCTTGCCATACCCTAGGGTTCTGACTGGAGAAAAAGTTTCTGGGAAGAATCAAGCCCCAAAACCTATACCACATGTGGGCATGGTTTCTGAATTTATACTATCCATATGATGTGAGAATTATAAGGTGGGAATTTAACGTAAATGCTGGACCCAGATCCTTTCTCAAGCCCTGGCTTCGAAAAAACCAAACATTAAAAGAAGTTATCAAACCACTATACAGGGGCTAAGCACATGGAAGTCCCATAGAAAACATAGCTACAGTGAAGATGATGATGAGTTCACATTCCTAAATTACAAATCACACAAAAACAAATGATGAGGGAGACTCATCAAATGAAGCAAAGAAAAAGAATTAGAAATAGTGGAACAACCCAAAGGGACTAGAGAATTATGTTTAAAATATTACAACAATGCAAGAAAGATTTAAAAACATAATGAATAAAATAAAAGAAAAAGCATATTCCTTTTTCTTGATTACAAGAAAAAGGAATAGAGATTTTAACAAAACAGTGAACGTCTATCTGAAGATTTTTAAAAAGGTAGTCACCCTAATTATAAATTCAAT
>NW_017731945.1:542425-634025 GCF_001890085.2 Hipposideros armiger
TTTGTTTTATAATAGTCACCCTAATAAGTGTGAGGCAGTATCTCATTGTAGTTTTGATTTGCATTTCCGTAATGACTAGTGATATTGAGCCTGTTTTCATGTACTTATTAGCCATTCCTATATTTTCTTTGGAGAAATGTTTATTCAAGTTGTTTGCCCATTTCTTAATTGGGGTTTTTCCTTTCCTTTTAAAGGGGGTCAAGGTATTACTCAAGTTTAAAAGACACTACCAACCAAATCCTAGAGATAAATCCTTTGGCTACTTGATATTATTTTTGTTTTGAATAATCATTATGTTTACATTTATAAATTATATTGTAATTATAGAGAAAATAATTTCTAAATTTTTAATTAAGTTTTAATTTAAAAGATTATTACACATGAAGTATAATTCACAAACAGAAAAATGTGTATAACAGTACAGTTCTGTGAATTTTCACAAATAGACACACGTGTAATTAGCGCCAAGATCAACAAAGCCCCTCTCCCAATCACCATCCTTTCTCTGCCAAGGTAACAAGTAGCCTAACTTTTAGCAGATAACTTTTCCTGTTTTTGAGCTTTACAGAAATGGATTAGAATGCACTTTTGTGTCTGACTTTTTATGCTCAACTTCATGTTTCTGCAGTTCATCCATGTTGTTGTCTATAGTTGCAGATCATTCTCGTTGTGTAGCATTCCATTATATGGATACTGTGTGTTTATTAATTGATTATATTGTTGACAGTCTTTGGGGTTATTTCCACTTGGGGGCTATTAAAACAAATGGAGCTGTAAACATTCTGATACCTGTTTGTTGATGTACCATAAAAACACATTTCTCTTGGCTGTATACGTGCACATGCAACTGCTGAGTCCTAGGGTATGCTCCTTTAGTCTACAGTGCCAAATTGTGTTTTAAAAGAGTTGTTCCAGTATACATTCCAGCAGCAGGGTAGAAAAATTCATTTACTAATGTCACATCCTTGCCAACACTAGGTATTTTCCTTTTTTTTTAAAATCTATTCTATTTTGAAATACAAAAAAATGAAGTTCAGTTCAGATTGCCTTTGAGGGGACCTTTTAATTTTTGGTTTGGTTCTCTAAATCATTAACCATGTCAGGCGTCTACTTTGTCCAGCCACAACGTGCGGACTTTGAGTGCTTTCTTGACTTTGCTCAACATTTTTGCTCACTCCACCACTTGGATTCCATCCGGTCAAGAAAATAAGGTATGTATCCAAGGCGGGGCAAGTCCTTCGAGTACTCTGGAAGTCTGAGCACTGTGTAAGCAAAACTTGTGCAGACCTTCGTAGGTCAATTTCTTTTTACTAGAATCGGCGATCTAGGAGCTCCTGCCCGCCTCTGGTCTCCCCACTGCACACCGCGGCTCTCCCGGGGCACCAGGAGCTCGGAGCAGCTGCCTTCTCCGCAACAAACCAGAACAGGGGTGGAGCGGGTTGGGGGGGGGGGCGGAGAGAAACAGGGCTCCCGCGGAGCATGCGCAGACCAAGCCCAGCGCATGCTCCGCAGCACGGCGGGTCCACAGATGAGGGGAGTCGAGTCTCCCGCGTCCCAACATCCCCGGCGGAGCTGCGGCAGAACCATTTGCTCTGAGCCTTGAGTGCCAATAAAGTTCCTTTAAAAATCATAGTCGTTTTTAAAAGAGCGAAAGAGGGCGCGAGCCATCTGGGCCGACCGCCAGGGCAGCTGGAGCGCTGAGAGGAGGAGGTGACGGCGGCAGGGGTTGCGCCGCGACCAAGAGGAGCCGGTCGCGCGGGGCGGCCGGTCGGCGGCCGGCGGGGGACGGTGAGTAGCGGCTCGTACGCCCGGGCATCGGCGCTGCACTCGCTCGCTCTCTGCAGGGGCTGAGGCCCCTCCGGCGCCACTGGGGAAGGACCCGCCTCTCCCCGCGGTCCCGGGATGTGCCCTGCTCCCGGGACTGCCGAGGGGTGTGGGGGGCAGGGGCCTCCAGGCCCGGGCTCCCATCCCCCGGCGCTGGCCGCCCAGCGCCCGCTCCCCCGCCTCTGAGCGCCGTGACCCAAGTTGCAGCTGGTGGAGGTGGGCGGCAGCGCCTGCCCGGCGCCCCCTCCCAGCTGCCCGCGGTCGCGTCTTCCAGGGTGTGGGTGCCTGGAATTGCCCCTTGGGCGGGAAGGAGCGAGGTGGAGCGGAGGCGAGGCGCCGCGCCTCTAGCCCGGCGGAGCTGCGGGCTACTTGCCCAGTCCCAGCCCCCAGATAGGGACGGGGCGACTCAGGCCCTGCGAGACGCCAGCTCGGGACTTTTTATGTCCCTGGGGTAAGTTTGATGGGGAAGAGGAGCCCAAGCTCTGATCTTAGGTCTTAGATCCCTGTCCTCCCTGTCGGAGGGGCGCCTCCCTCCTTCCCCAGGGCCCCACCCTTCCCTAGTTTCTCACTGAGAGACAGCTAGAATATGAATGAGCCCGACTGCACTATTTCATTGACACTAGCTGCCACAGAAGTACTTCACTCCAACCGTGGAGCCTTAGGCAGCTCCCAGGCATAGGAACCTGAGGGTGTGTGAGAGAGTAATATGAAGTAGCTGTAGACTCTGAAAAGGGCCCTTTACTTCTCTAGGTTTTATGTAACTCCTTAACATCTCCTAGGTAATTGCATTGAACCTAAAAAGTTTTCCAGTATGTTTGTAAATATAATCACCCCTGGACTTAAATACAGGATGTGATGAAAAAAACCAACCCTTTTCATCGGTGAGTTAACGCATCCTACCCTTTTCTAATTTATTATATTGCATCGGTTGGCAAAAATCTTTAAAATTAAATTTGGGGAAAAGAATATTTACATAAAGCATTACTGTCAAGGGTTTTAATTATTGTGCTCAGAATTATGCTTATTTTCTAAGAACTTAGTTGTGTTGATACAATGCTTTAAGTCTATGGAGTAGTAGTGACTGATCATCACAAGAGTTACACTGCCTTGTATTAAAATATGATTCCACTTTTTGTCTTTAAATTTATTATTTTTAAATTATCATATAGTAAAATTAACTTTTTTGGAGATGTGCAGTTCTGTGAATTTTAGAGTCATGTAACCACCACGATAATCAGGGTATAGAACAGTTCTAGCACCACCACCACCCCCCAAAAAAATTTATGCTAGCCTTTTATATCCTTCCCCTAACCCATCAACTACAGATTCTCCTCGACTTAGGGTGGGGTTAGGTCCTAATAAACCCACTGTAAGTTGAAAATATCTTAAGTCGAAATGCATTTAATAGGTACTTGCTTATCCTCCTGATTTTGTGCCTTGATTGGGAGCTGCTGCCGCCGTCCACCATCACGGGCAAGTATCATGCCATATAGCAATAGCCTGGGGAAAGGTCAAAATTCAAAACTGAAGTACAATTTCTACTGATTTCCTCTCGCTTTCACACCATCTTAAAGTTGAAAAATCGTTAAGTCGAACCATCTTAAAGTAAGTCTGTGACCATCTATACTCATCTTTTCTAGAATGCCATATAAATGGAATCATGCAATACGTAACCTTTGGATGCTGACTTCTTTCAGCATAATGCCTTTGAGATTCCCCCAAGTTGTTGCATGTAGCAACAATTTCTTTTTTACTGCTAAGTAGTGTTCCATTAGATGGATGTACCACAGTTTATACATCCACTCACTGAAGGACATGTAGATTATTTCCAGTTTTTGATGATTATGAATAGAGGTGCTATTATAAACATTCATGTTACAGGGGGTTTTTTTTTGTGAACGTAAGTTTTCATTTCTCTAGGGTATTGCTAGGAGTGAGATTGCAGGGTCATGTAAGGCATATTTAACTTTATAAGAAACTGCCACACCGATTGCCAGAGCGGGTGTATCATTTTACATTTTCATCAGCAATGTGTGAAAGTACCAGTTGCTCCACATCCTGTCTAGCACTTGGTATTGTCAGTATTTTTAAATGTGGTCATTCTACTAGGTATGTAGTGGTATCTTGTGGTTTTAATGTGTCTTTAACTAATAGCTAAAGAGTGTCTTTTCATATGCTTATTTGGCCTATATAATCTTTGGTGAGTATCTATCTGGTCAAGAGTTTTGCCCATTTTTTAATTGAGTTGTTTGCTTACTTATGTTGAATTTTGAGTGTTCTTTATATGTTCTGGATACAAGTTGTTTGTTAGATATGTGTTTTGCAAATATTTTCTTCCAGTCTGTGGCGTATCTTTTCATTCTTTTTTTTTTTTTTTTTTAGATTTTTATTGGGGAATTGGGGAATTGGAGGAAGGGGTACAGACAAGTTGCTGTCCTTTTGTTCTTCAGTCTAGTTGTGGAGGACGTTGCTTCACACAAGTTGGCACCATCATTGCACTCTTCCCGGGCGAGGCAGATCAGTCGCGGGCTTCTGGATGGCCGCTCACGCTGGCTGCTGGCTACACACAGTAGCCCATGGCAACCCACTGCAGCAGGGGCTGCAGCCTACGCCGTCCCCGGTGACTCTTAGGAGTCCCGCTCCAGGTTGAGCTGTTGTTCAGCATCTTAGCTGTAAAGGGCAGCGTCACTGGCCCGCAAATGTGGGATCCGAACCGGGGCCCTCTGGCGTCCCAAGCCAGTTCTTAACCAACGCGCCACTTGGCCAGCCCTCTTTTCATTCTTTTAACAGTGTCTTTTACAGATCAAATGTTTTTAATTTTGATGAAGTCTAATTTATCAATTTTTCTTTTTGTGGATCTTTTGGTATCATGTCTAAGAACTCTGCCTAACCCCAGATCAAGAAGATTTTCACCATCTAAAAGTTTTTCTCTAAAAATTATTGTTTTACATTTAGATCTTTTACATTTAATCCATTTTTTATATTATTTGTATAAAGTATGAGGTATAGAGGAAGGTTAACTTCTTTTGCATATGAATGTCCAATTGTTCCATCACCATTTATTGAAAGACTGTCTTTTCTCCATTGAATTGTTTTTGCACCTTTGTCAAAAATCAATTGGCTGTATTTGTGTGGGTCTATTTTTGGACCCTCTGTACTGTTGCATTGATTTATGTATCTCTCTCTCTGCAAGTATCACACTTTCTTGATTAATGTAGCTGTATAGTGTCTTAAAATCAGGTAGCATAATATCTCCAATTATTTTTTCAAAATTGTTTTAGCTGTTCTGGTTCCTTTGCCTTTCCACATAAAGTTTAGAATCAGTTTGTCTCTACAAAACATCCTACTGGTACTTTGGAATTGCATTAAACCATAGATCAATTTGGGGAGACTTGCTATTTTTACTTTGAGTCCTCTAATCTATGAACATGATATGTCTTTCCATTTATTTAGGTCTTTATTTCATTAGCGTTTTGTAGCTTTCAGCATACAGATCGTGTACATGTTTTGTTAGATTTATAACAAAGTATTTAATATTTTTGGAATTCTTGTAAATGTCATTTTAAAAGTTTGGTTTAAAATTGTACATTGTTAGGATAGAGAAATACAGTTGAGTGTTGTGTGTTGCCCTTATATCATGGGTCCTTACTATAAACTCACTTCTTAGATCTAGGATTTTTTTTGGAGTTTTTCCTTGGAGTTTTCTAAATAGACAATCATATCATCTGTTAATAGAGACAGTTTTATTTCTTTTTTTCCCTAATTTGTAAACATTTTATTTATTTGTGTTGCCTATTGCCCTGGCTAGGACTTTCTGTATGATAAATATAAGTTAAGAGTGGACATTTCCCCTAAAGAGTGAAACAATCAGTCCTTTAGAATTAATTATGATGTTATCCATAGGGTTTTTTCATAGATGCCCTTTATCAGGTTGAAGAAGTCCTCTTCTGTTTCTAGTTTGCTGAGTTTTTCTCACAAATGGATATTGAATTTTGTCCATCATTTCCTCTGCACTAATTGATATGGTATGTGGTTTTTCTTCTTTATTCTGTTAATATGGTAGATTATATTGATTGATTTTGAGTATTTGAATCAGACTTGCATTCCCAGAGTAAAGCCCACTGGTCCTGGTTATTCTTTTTATTGGGTTTGATTTACTAATATTTGTTGAGGATTTTTGCATCTGGTTCATGAGGGGATGTTGTCTAGTTTTCTTTTTTGTGCTGACTTTGTGAGGTGTTGGTAACAAGGTAATGCTGGCTTTATAAAATAAGTTAGTGAGTGTTTCCTCCTCTGTATTCTGAAAGAGATTGTGTATCATTGGTGTTAATTCTTGAAAGGTTTGGCAGAATTCTTCAATGAAATCACCTAAGCTTGGAGATTTCTTTTTGAGTTTGTAAGTTACAAATTCAGTTTCCTTAATAGTTATGGGGCTATTCAAATTGTCTGTTTCATATTGGGGGAGTTGTGGTAATTAATACTTTTCAGGGAATTGGTCCATTTCATCTAAGTTGTCAGATTTGTGTGTGTAGAGTTGTTTGTTGTATTATCCTGTTTTGTTTTGTTTTTAAGATTTTTTTTTATTGGGGAATTGGGGAAGGGGAACATTGTGTTTTTCTCCAAGTCAAGTTGTTGTCCTTCAATCTTAGTTGTGGAGGGCGCCAGCTCAGCTCCTAGTCCAGTGGCCGCTTTCAATCTAGTTGTGGGGTGGGGTGGGGAGAAACGCAATCCACCATCCCACGCGGGAGTCGACGGGCAGCCTTGTTAAGAGCACTAGCTCTCACCAGGTGAGCCATTCGGCCACCTGTTGGCAGCTCAGCTTGGGTGCAGTTCACTGGCCCATGTGGGAACCGAACTGGCAACCCTGTTTTTCAGAGCTCGCTCTCTTAACCAACTGAGCCACCCGGTCTGCCCTGTATTATCCTTTTGAGTCAGCAGAGTCTGTATTGATATCCCTATTTCATTCCTGATATTGGTAATTTGTGTCTTCATTTTTTCTGTTTATCAATTTTATTGTTTTAAAAAAACTAGATTTTTGTTTCATCAATTTTCTTTATTTTTCTGTATCATTTTAATTAATTTCTGCTTTTTTATTTCCATCTTTTGTTCACTTTGGGTTTATTTTGCTCTTTTTCTGCTTTCTTGAGATGGGAGCTTATACTATTGATTTGAGACTTTTCTTCTTTTCTAAGGTAAGCATTCAGTGTTGTAAAATTTCCCTCTCAGCACTACATTAGCTGTGTCCCACAAATTTTGACATATTGTCTTTTCATTTTTATTCAATCCTATTACTTTTGAAATTTTCTCTTGAGCTTCTTTTTTGGCCCATAGATTGTTTAGAAGTCTGCGTTTTTAGTTTCCAAATGTTTGGAGATTTTCCTGTTGTCTTTCTGTTACTGATTTCTAGTTTGATTCCATTGTGGTCTCATTATTTTAAGTTTATGTCCTAGAATGTTCAATCTTGGTGTATGCTCAGTGGGTGCTTGAAAACAAGTATATTCTGCTGCTGTTGTGTGGACAGTTCTATTAGATTCTGATAGTTTTATTGTTTTTAGAATTTAATTTCGTTTTATCTGTGGTGTTTTTGAGTATATCTCTATGTGTAACTCCTTTAGTGGTTGCTGTGGGTGTTACATTATGTGTATGTATATGTAATTTATCAAAATCTATTGATGTCAACATTTTACCCATTCAAGTATAGAAATCTTACCTCCCTTTACATCCCTTTATTCTCTCCCATTTGTATTAAATGTCTTAAATATTTTCTCTACATATATTGAAAACCATATTGGACAATGTTACAATTTTTGTTTCATCTGTCAGACAATTTAGAACACTCAAGAAGTGAAGTCTGTTGTGTTTACCCATATTTTTGCAATGACCATATTCTTTCTTTGGTTCTGATAGTCTAAGTTTGTTTTTTGTTTGTTGGTTGGTTTGTTTTTAATCATTGAATTATATCTGAGGTGGAGACCTAGAACCTACACTTCAGCAGATGTCGATAGATGATTACTCTGATCATGCACTAGGGACAATTACTGAAACTCCATTAGGGACAAAACAAGGAATGGTCTTCATGTTTCAGACTTCGTGTAGTGGTTGTATAGATGGATTTTCAGTTTAGGTAACTGGCAGGAACTTAACTAGTAATTTTCAGAAAAACTATGAAGAAATTGACTTTTTGTTCTTTTCAGTCTAAAATGCAAACAGTACACATTCTATTACTATCATTATATGAGTAACAATAACTAGTCTGAACTGAATTCTAAAGAAAGAATGCATGGTATAAGATTATTAGTAAAGGATTCATTGTAACCTGAACACTAAAGCACTGTAACTAAGAGCCCAATGCTGTCACACAGTTGTACATTATTATACAAAACCTCTCTTTGGGGTGCTTTTCTAGGTAATTAGTTATTATCTATGAGTTTGAAAAGCAGTTTCCTTGGATTTTGTACTTATTGCCCATTTGGTGGTAACTATAAAGGGTTTATTATGTTGTATAAAACTATCATTTTTTGCATGCTTAACTTTCACTATGCTAGGTGCTTTATAAGTATCATTGATCAACAATCCTGTAAATATCCTCAGGAACCTGAAGCTCAAAGAGATCAAGCAATAACTTCACTAAGAGTACAGAAGTAGTAAATGAAAACTTTAAATCAGGTCTCAGCTCTAACATCGATAGCCTTAGTCTCTATGAAAGGTAACACTATGTAATCCGGGCATTCATTGACACTTGGATGTCATACATTGTGCTGTTGATAAGGATTCAAAAGTGAATGATGATATTTTCCTTCCTTTCAAAGAATTTACATTATCTAAACAGTGTGGGTGGGGGCCTCCATCATGGAAACACTTTCTTACAATGTAATATAATTATTTCTTGATAAAACAATTATAGCTTATTTTACTTTGTACAATTTTTATGTAATGAAAAAATAATTTAATTTTAAATCACAGATTTGAAAAAGGAGATCTGAGCACCTGGAATTAAAGTTGGTACAGAAACCTTTCAACTCCAAAAATGTTGGAGGAAGATATGGAAGTGGCCATCAAGATGGTGGTTGTTGGGAATGGAGCCGTTGGAAAATCAAGTATGATTCAGCGATATTGCAAAGGCATTTTTACAAAAGACTACAAGAAAACCATTGGAGTAGACTTTTTGGAGCGACAAATCCAGTATGTACATGGCCATTTTATCCCCTTGGTTTTGATTTGTGAACTGTGTTCAAGACTTTCATCAGAATAATAGTAACTATTACAGTATAGTCCAAGGTTAGGCATCTAGTGTCAGTGGCTCATGAGACAGTTGGTAGTGGTTCACATACTTCCTCTGTGTGTACCTTTATCCTTCCATCATTTACCCCTTTTCATCTCTTTTCCCTTCCTCTCCTATTTTTTTTCTTTTTTTCCTATTCCCCTCCCCTCCTCACTTTTTATCCTGTATCTGTTTTATGTTTATTGGTGGCACCTTGGGAACTTCTTAAACACAAACTAATGCTAGACTCTAATGAGATTTCCATCCACTATTTTATTTGGAAGGAAAGTTACCTGCCTCTCAGAATAGTTTTCATCTCTTATATTATGGGATCCTTTTGTTTAGAATGGCTCTTCTCTTTTTAAAACTGGGCAAGATTGTATAGAAGTTAAAAAAATTAATAATTTCTTTTTACTTTAAAGAAATAAGAGAAAGCAAATTTGAGAGGATTAAATGAAAATCCAATTGGATCCTGAAACATATCAAAGTAACATTTTTTATCATTAGTTCTGAGAACTTTTAAGGATATTTTAAAATTGTAGGTTACAAACTAAAATGTATTACAGAAATAAGTAACATTAAACAAATCTGACTTAACTAGTCCAGACATTAGAATAAAAAATAACTGTGTTCATTGTTTAAAGATTGTTGAATTTTTAATTAATATCTGTTACCTTTTAAAAATATTTTTGTATTTGCTTCCTTTATTAGGCATTATAAGAGAATTCATTTTAAGTCTTGATGACATTTATTTTTTTGTACTTGTTATCTGAACCTAATTATTGTTGTTTTTTTAAAAAGATTTTATTGGGGAATTGGGGGAGAGGAACAGACAAGTTGCTGTCCTTTTGTTCGTCTGTCTAGTTGTGGAGAGTGTCACTTCACTGGCCCATGTTGGTATTATCCTTGTGCGCTTCCCAGGTGAGACAATCACTCGCCGGCCATTGGACGGCCGCTTATGGCGGTTCATAGCCACTCACGCTCCAAGCCAACTCTTAACCAACTCACCACTCGGCTAGCCCCTAATTAGTATTTTAAATGTACAGTTGATTGTCATTATTTGTAGATTCCATATTTATATTTTAAGTATACAGTTGATTCTCAGTATTTGTAGATTCTGTATTTGCAAATTTACCTATTGCTACAGTTTATTTGTAACCCCAGAATTAGTAATCCCAGTGCTTTGGTGGTCATTCATTGATGTAAACAGAGCAGCCAGAAATTTGAATTCCATTTCACATACATTCCTAGCTTAGGTGGAAAAAGGCGACCCTCTTCCTTCTTATTTCATCTCTCATAGTGTAAACAAAGGTCTTTCAGTTTTTTAGTGTTTGTCCTGTCTGATCTTTGTGCTTTTTGTTGATTTTGCTGTGTAAAAAGGCCCCCAAGCATAGTGCTGAAGTGTTGGCCAAGTGGCACGTTTGTTAAGAGTTGGCTTGGGACGCCAGCTCTGAGCAGCAGGGTCCCGGTTCGGATCCCACATGGGGACCAGTGATGCTGCGCCCTCTACAGCTAAGATGGTGAACAACAGCTCTACCTGGAGCTGGGCTGCCATGAGTTGCTGGTGACGGCATAGGCTGCAGTGGGGCTGCAGTGGGCCGCCGTAAGCTACCATGAGTGGCTGGCAGCTGGCGTGAGCTGCCAAGAGCCGCCGTGAGGTGGCCGTCCAGTGGCCGGTGACTGATCTGCCTCACCTGGGAAGAGCACAATGATAATATCAACATGGGCCAGTGAAGTGACATCCTCCACAACTAGACTAAAGAGCAAAAGGACAGCAACTTGTCTGTTTCCCTTCCCAGATTCCCCAACGCTGTTTCCCTCCCCTAATTTCCCCAATAAAATCTTTAAAAAAAAAAGCCTGAGTCTTACAGAGAAAATATGTCTTAGATACGCTTCATTGAGGCATGAGTTATAGTGCTGTAGGCAGTGAATTCAATGTTAATGAATTAACAATATGTAGTAAATAAGATGTATTTAAACAGAACCACGCAAAAAAAAAGTTTATGCATTGATCAGCTGATGAAAATGGAACTAGGGGCTCATGGGAATCTAACCCTGTATTTCCCATAAAAGCAATGGTTCGGATTTTGCTGATTTAGTGTTTGCCTTGACTTTACAGAACATAACTGCCATGAATAAGACATGGGACTGTATGACATAATAGAGTACATTTTTCAGGTAAAGGGCAACCAAGCAGGTAAACTGCTTCCTTCCTTCCTTTTCAATCACTTGTGCACCAGAACCCATTAGAATGGTGTAGTGAGAGGAGAGAGCAAGCCCTGATCTAAGGGAACTCCCCTTTTCCAACACTGCTAGTCTTAGAGCCACCACTATCTGTGACTGTTGTCAGAGGAGAAAACATGACAGATAAATCCAAATGACGTGCAAAGTTATGGCTTTAGGGTAATATCGTCTACCCTTATTTTCACTGTTGGTAATGGAATCAATATTTAAAAGTACTTCTTCAGATTGAGACCAATAATGTAGTTTTAGTATCTCCAGATGTGAAAAATAAAGATATACACAAAGCCATATTACTAAAGACATTTCCTTTCCATATGAAATAAATTCATCTCTTGTTTCAGAGTTAATGATGAAGATGTCAGACTAATGTTATGGGATACAGCAGGACAAGAGGAATTTGATGCAATAACAAAGGCCTACTATCGAGGTAAATTGTGGGGTGTTTTTTTTGTTGTTGGAGCATGTTCTTTTGCCTAAACAAAAAGCTTTGCTTTTTTGTTTCCCATAGAAGGCTTTCTCTTTAAGAATACTTAAATTAATTTCAAAGTACTGTTTAAAACCCCAGGTCATTATTCTTCTAAAAATCTTGTTAAGTGGTCAGTAATACTTCGTACTATAGACAATTTGTCTCTGCCTTTAGAATTACATGACTTATATAGGCATTCCCAGATCTAATCAGTTAGAAACCATTAAATGAGTACTTCTGACCCGAAGGAAATTACTATATAATCAGAGATGGGAAACTAACATATAAAAACTAAAAGTCCCTGCAAATAAGATGACATTTTGTTATCATATGTGAAATTGCATGGGTAAAGCCTTTTCAGTGCTATAGGAGTTCAACGAAGTGAGATACATGTAAAAAGAAAGAACCACAAGTATAAGATTTTAAACTCTAAAATGTGGGATTAAACTCCTTAAGAAAAGCTTAGATTTCTAAGTTACCATTAACATGTTCATGTAGAATTTTGACCTATTCTTTTGGAATTTAAACAGCATTTTTAGTGTTTCTATAACTCACTGCCAATGGAGATTGTAATGAGAGCAAAATAACTGAAAGCTTGATCTAGCACCATGTAGCATTAGAGCCTGTTGATGCTTTTGAATATATGCCATGTTTTTTCTATTTTTGAGAATGTGGAATTAATGTACAAAAGTCCATTGCATTCCTATATACTAACAATGAAATCTCAGGAAAATAAATAACAAACACCAATTCCTTTTGCAATTGCAACAAAAAGAATAAAATACCTAGGAATAAACTTAACCAAGGATGTGAAAGACGTATACAGTGAAAACTATAAGACTTTTTTTTTTTAATTGAAGAAGACACAAAGAAATGGAAAGACATTCCATGTTCATGGATTGGAAGAATCAACATAGTTAAAATGGCCAATTACCCAAAGTAATATACAGGTTTAATACAATCCCCATCAAAACCCCAATGGGATTTTTTAAAGAAATAAAACAAAAAAATCATCAGATTTGTATGGAACCACAAAAGACCCTGAATAGCCAAGGCAATCCTAAGAAAAAAGAACAATGCTGGAGGTATCACACTCCCTGACTTCAGCTTGTACTTGTACTACACGGCAACAGTAATCAAAACAGTATGGTATTGGCAGAAAAACAGATACACAGACCAATGTACTAGAATTGAGAACCCAGAAATAAACCCACATAAATATGGACAGATAATTTTCGACAAAGACACAGAAAACATACAATGGAGAAAAGACATCCTCTTCAATAAATGGTGCTGGGAGAATTGGAAAGCCATGTGCAAAAGAATGAAACTAGACTGCTGTCTGTCACCATATACCAAAATTAACTCACAATGGATCAAAGACCTAAACATAAGACCTGAAACAATAAACTGCATGGAACAAAACGTAGGTACTAAATTTATGGACCTTGGGCTCAAAGAGGATTTTATGAATTTGACCTCAAAGGGGAAAGGAAGTAAAAGCTAAAATAAATGAATGGGACTATATCAAACTAAAAAGCTTCTGCACAGCAAAAGAAGCCATTGACAAAATAAAGAGGCAGCCAACCAAATGGGAAAAAATTTTTGCAAACAACGCCTCCAATAAGGGGCTAATATAAAAAATATATAAGGAACTCATACAACTCAACAACAACAAAAAAACAAACAATTCAATTAAAACCTGGGCAGAGGACCTGAATAGACATTTCTCCGAAGAGGACATACAAATAAATGACCAATAGACATTTGAAAAAATGGCCAACATCACTAATCATCAGAGAAATGCATATAAAAACCACAATGAGATATCACCTCACACCAGTAGAATAGCTGTCATCAACAAGACAAATAATAACAAGTGTTGAAGAGGCTGTGGAGAAAAAGGAACCCTCATACAGTGTTGGTGGGAATGCAGATTGGTGCAGCCACTATGGAAGGCAGTGTGAGGTTCCTAAAAAAATTAAGAATAGAATGACTATATGACCCAGCAATTCCTCTCTTGGGTATCTACCCAAAAAATCTGAAAACATTTATCTGTAAAGATATTTGTGCTACGATGTTCACTGCAGCTTTATTTACGGTGGCCAAGACATGAAAACAACCAAAATGTCCTTCTATAGATGATTGGATAAAGAAGATGTGATAGGGCCAGCCAAGTGGCTCAGTTGGTTAAGAGTTTACTTAAGAGCGTGAGCTCTGAGCAACAGGGCCGCCAGTTTGATTCCCACATGAGCCAGTGACACTGCACCTGAGCTGAGCTGTTGCTGAGCTGCCAACAGGTGACTCAGATGGTGTAACAAGCTGATTGCCTGTTTGATGGTGGGCTATGCCTACCCACAACTAAGACTGAACGCACCTTGACCTGAGCTGCCGCCCGGATGGCCCAGTGGATAGGTCATGTGCTCTTAACAAGGCTGCCGGTTCCACTCCCACATGGAATGATGGCTATATCCACCCGCAACTAAGATTGAACACAGCACCTTGAGCTTAGAGGCCAGGAACTGCCGATGGGAAGCCAGATGGCGACTGGCGCCCTCCACAATGAAGATTGAAGAACAACAACTTGGTTGGTCCCCTTCCCCAATTTCCCAGCACTGTCCCCCTCCCCCAATTCCTCAATAAAACCTTAAAGAAGAAGATGTGGTATATATACACAACGGAATATAATGCTGCCATAAGAAAAGATGAAATAGTGCCATTTGTGACAGCATAGGTGGATCTTGAGATTATAATGCTAAAATAAGTCAGACAGAAAAAGTAGAGAACCATATGATTTCACTGATATGTGGTATATAAAACTGAAACCAACAAAAGAACAAGAAAAACAAATGAATAAACAGAGCTCATAGACACAAACAATACTTTAGTGGTTACCAGAGGGTAAGGGGGAGGGGGTGGTAGATGAGGGAAAAAGGAATCAAACATATGGTGATGGAAGGAGAACTGACTCTGGGTGGTGAACACACAATGTGATATATAGATGATGTATTACAGAATTGTACACCTGAAATCTATGTAACTTTGCTGACAGTTGTTACCCCAATAAACTTTAATTTTAAAAAATGTGGAATTTCTTATATTGGCAACTGAGGTCTAATAAAAACATAATTGCACTAAAGTAAGCAATCAAAGAAGCTGCCTTTCTGAGTTGGTACCAAGGAAACGTGACTTCCACTGCTTGCTCTAAGAAAACATTTTGGTTCCTTGAGAAATAAGAGCAATATACCTCTTATGTATCATCCTAATAATGCCACCTCTCCTTACTGCTCACTCTATTTACTGTGTCCTTAAAGGCTTCTCAGCTACAGTAGCTTTGATAATTGCCCTCCTGTGGATGCCAGTTTGGATCTTGAGCACCTGTATCATGATGTGAGGTGACATTATGTTCTTACTGCCCGAAGCTCTTCTTAGAATAGAGATATTCTTATCAAATTATGAATTTCATGAGCATTGATGCTGTTGTTTAACAGGTCCTAAAAATACAGTTTATTCTTGAGTAAAGGATATTTGTATTTTTTTGGTGGGGTTATTACCACCACAACACCCCCCGCCCCCCAACCACACAGGAAAAAAAATCAACAAAAAACCTAGGTGGAAACACTAAAAAGTAGTAGGATTGCATGAGATGTTCATTATTTTCTTTTTAGTTACCTAACTTTTTTCTCTAAATTCTCAGCATGAAATATATATTCTTTTTGTGAGGAAAAAAATAAGTTGGTTTATTTCTTTTTAAGCTTTTGACAATTTGATATGGTAGTATTACTTTTTAACCAGTATGCGTATTTTTGGAGAATGTATTTATCATTATGTATCTTTAATTTAAAAAGGCAAAACTGTATGTCTACAATGATTCCAAAATAAAGTTTAACTTAAAAGGCAAAACTTGGTCAAATGTCAAAAATTATTTGATTTTTATATAAAAAGGAGAAAATGCTGGAACAGTACAGTTAAGTAAATCATTTGGGATCCCAATTTAAAAAAAAAAAAAAGAGCTGGTTGTTAAAAAATATTTTAATTTCCACTGTAATTAAGGTATTAATGCTTTCTTCAGTTTTTGCCATCAGACCATTCAACAGTATTATCTTTTAATTTTTAAAATTTGGCTCATCCAATTTGTTGTGTATGTCTTGTTTGATACTTTTTAGGTATCTACAAATCATACTGTTTCTCTTTAATATGTCTACAAAAACAATATTTTTTGAAAAAAAAAACTAAAAAGAGCCTATAATTATTAGTATTTACATCTTAATTTACTATTGGTGATGTTTAAATTTCTTTCCACTTTGTTTCATTGGACTTTAAATGGCTTTGATTTTCCTATATTTAACATTTTAACATAAAATTATCTTAAGCATATAAATAGATGTGTATTAAAAGCTTTTCTTAAAATACAGCTTTTTTTTAGCCCAACTATGTTAAAATAGCAAAGAGGGTGGGATACTGAGACAAGTCGTAAGTTTCAGCTTTTTGTTCTAAATTGTAAGAATAAACATTTATCACATCCCAATTTGAATTAAGGCACAAACAGTGGCAATTATACATAGATTTGAGAAATGGCATATTGAACATTGTTTTATGCTTTCCTTTGGGGTTCAATCAGAATGAATTTGGTTGCTGACAACAGAAAAGCAATTTCAGACTGGCTTAAACTACAAAGGTATATTGACTTGTCTAATAGAAAAGTGGAAGTAGCATAGCTTTCAGTTGTAGTTCGTTTTGCCTGTAACCTCATTGATTCTTCTGTCTTGCCTCCCTCCCTTTGTGGGGTTTCTCTTCAAACTGATTTTCCTCTTGGTTGCAAAACTGCTACCATCAGCAATAGAAGCTACTTGGTTTACTCACATCCTTGGGGAAAGAGCCTAACTCCCACAACAATGGATCAGAAGTCTTGAGAGCTTTTATCTGATTAGACCACCCTTGACCAGATTACAGTAAGTAGTCAGAGGAATGTGATTACCTTAATTGGCTTGGTGCACTGAGTGCCTGCCCCTAGAGCAGAGGGTAGGTTTAGTCTGCCTAAACCTTATGGCTAATAAACAAAGGGGGAGAGGTGTTCTCAGGAAGGGAGTGGAATTGGATGGCAGGTAGGCAACCAGGTAATAGCTGCTACTAGTATAGGTTCAAACAGTGATGTAATTAAATAGAAATAAAGACTAGGAAGAGAAGGAAAGAGCTGAGAAGAATGAGTTAAGGAAGATATGGATTTAGAAACACTATGCTTTATAAAAGTATGCTTACTGATTTATATACTAGAAATGCATTATTCAAGATGCATAAAAATGTATATTTCATTAAAAAATTTTTGTAGTTTATTTAAAAGACTTGTTATACCAAAGACCATTGCTTAAAGGCATTGTTATGTTCTTGGAATGCTGGATTAATTGTATAGTGTGAGACATGTTGAAACATGACCTTGTAAATAGGTTAGAACAGGGCACAGATCATATTAGAAAGCTTTTTAGGATCCCAAATTATTCCTCTTAAGCTTTAAGAAAGTCCACCCTAGGCAGTAGCTTAGTTTAGAAAGTTACATATAACATAAAATATTAGATTTGTGTTATGGTTTTTGTTTTGTTTTTACTGTGATTTTGTTCTAAGAAAAAGATGTTTCTGATGAGCAAAAACAGAAATGAGGTTATAGACTGAGACCTGTTATCTGAGATTATGCACATACATAGAAGGAAACCCTTATTTAAAACAAAACAAAACACATTTTCACAAACATAAATGCATATAAATTGTTGGAAATAGCTTTGGACAAGAAGCTATTTATAAATTACAATAATAAATTCCAGAATTAAGGAACAACAGTATTAGTCTATGTAAGTCTCTCAGATTTGTTTTGAAGTTCTGTGAACATGTAATCTGTGATAGATTGGTTCATTGAATAATTTGTATGCTTTAGATTACATAGAGTGTCAAAGAGAATAAGGGACAAGCATTTTCAATCTAGAGTAATATCTAAAATAGCATATAAAGCTGTGTGTTTCTGATTGGTCTTTGCCGTTATAAAATTTTATGCTGTGTTCTCTAGAGCAGTGCTTCTTAAATTTTAATGTGCAAATAAATACCCTGGGGAGCTTGTTAAACTGCAGACTCTTAATTCAGTAGATCTGTGGGTGGCTCTGAGATTCTGCATTTCTGCAGCCTCCCAGGTGACACTGATGCTGCTGGTCCTCAACTAAACTCAGAATAAGTCTAGAGGTCATCCTGTAGGGTCTTTCAGTGATTTGAGGACAGAATTACTCTCTACACGTTATGTGTCTTGGTGAGTATTTTCTGAATTGCATTCAGAAATACTAAATGATCTTACTAATTAGGAATAAATATTTATTATTGGCAATCTTATAATTGACACCAAAAATTTATTCAGATCTCTGTATTCCTGGTGTGTGGATAAGTGGGTAGTTTGTTAACTATTAGAAGTGATTCCTTTGTGGGTGGTTTACTGTTAATCTATGATGAAAAATAACTTTTCCAACAGTGTGATTCTTAGGGTAGGTAGTATAGAAGGAAGATTGAATAGTAGGAAAATAAAGGTCTTTGCAAAATATATGGATAGAAAACACTTGCTCCTTTTAAATATTAAAGGTGTATGTATGTCCAAATGACTACAACAGAGAAATTAAAGCATTATTAACTGTCCTAAAGACGACTGGTCAAAGAAAGAAAAAGAGAAGATAACGGTATAGGGTCATTTTTGAATTAAGCATATTTATAGTAGTTGGTATGTTGAACAGTCACAGCTCATGAAGTTAACCAAAATGCAACTTTTGTTTTGTCTTTCACCATCCCTTTATTTTAATTTTTTAAAAAGATTTTATTGGGGAATTGGGGGAGGGGAACAGACAAGTTGTTGTCCTTTTGTTCCTCAGTCTAGTTGTGAAGGACGTCATTTCACTGGCCCATGTTGGTATTATCATTGTGCTCTTCCCAGGTGAGGCAGTCACTCGCCCGCCATTGGGACAGCCGCTCACAGCAGCTCGCGAAAGCGCACGCCCGCTGCGGGCCAGCCCCACTGCAGCCTACACTGTCGCCAGCGACTCACGGCAGCCCAGCTCCAGGTCGAGCTGTTGTTCACCATCTTGGCTGTAGAGGGCGTAGCGTCACTGGCCCCCATGTGGGATCCGAACTGGGGCCCTGCTGCTCAGTGCTGGCGTCCCAAGCCAACTCCTAACCAACGCGCCCCACCCGGCCGGCCCTTGCCATCCCTTTATATTTGATTAGGCAGTTAGGAGGAGGTGAAGTCCTTTCCTTGACCCTCTGTGAAAACTCCTGCAACTCATGTATTTTTTGGTCACTCTCAAGTAATTTTTCTCAGCTGTCCCATAGATATTTGTAGTCATGAACATAATACCAATTTGGTAATTAGAATAGCCAGTCCTGTGTATTAATCAAACTCCAAACATAATTTAGCATTAAACCTCTTACCCTTCTGGGGGTTTTAGCAGGCCAGTATCTGTGGTCTGGGAAAGGAATGTTGGTTGCTTTCTTCCTCTTCCTTTCTTCCTAGCTTGCTAGAGATTTTTCTTTTTTCTCCTGGGTTAGGCCTAGAAGGAGAGGAAATTGGGAGACGAGCCCTGTGGTAGGTGCTGTTGATGTCTGTCTGATATTGGGACCCTCTGGATGACAGATGTTTAAAGATGATTCTCTAGGTAATCATCCTGGATACCTCACAAGGTTCTCCGTCTTGGGGATGTTTCTTCTGGGCGAATGTATGCTTGATTCTGGCAGTTGCTTTGCCCCTTTGTGGAGTCAGCGTTCCATCTTCATCTTCCTTTATGCTAAGCTCTCATTACCTGGTAAGTGGTCTTACTGAACATGATTTAAAATGACCCCATGCTGGCTTCAACGTCGTTCACCTCTACCCATAGGAAATTGTGCGTTCTCTGTCTTGCCATCCGTGGGAGCACAGTTACTCCCAAATGAAGCTCTCCTTTTTGTTGGTCCTCTTGCTCCCAGCCAATGCATCTTTCTCAGGCATGATGAGTCCAGAATATCCGCTAATTGCTGGGAACACAGATCAAGCCCCTGAAGTGGACTTGCTGAAGTCCATTCTTTCTAGGTTGAGATGAAGGAGGTTATGATAGTCCTCTCCCCCATCAACCCCACCTTCTTGAAAGAGAGAGAAGGGTTGGGGTGGATAGTACTTTCTCTAAAGAAATCCTTTATAAACCTTCTTCCTTTCCCCTTCTTCTCAATTCTTAGGGGAAAAAAAAAAAATCTTGAAGTACTTGAGGGATTTTCAGAGTTGTGTAGGATTTACAGCTATTTCCTTTGTAAATTCTGAAAATAATGATCTTCTGACACATTTTATATTCTAGTATTTGTTATCTGTTTTATTGGTGCCTCTTTTAACTTTTTAAAGTATATATCAGGAAGCATTTTATTTATTTATTTATTTATTTAGGCTTTTTAGGGTTTTCCTAAACGTAAAGGAACCATATGCATCACAATTTGATGGGGCATTTTATCTCTATGGATGGATGATAATTTCTCAGTTAGGAGAAATTAAGACAAGGACTTGTTTTAATTTGTCATAATTATAATTGCCAAAGTAATCCAGGTTGTCTGCTTTTTGTTTCATTTTGGTAATAGATTTAGGTGAAGTAAGAAGTGGTTGCGGCATCTGATCTGAAGGCTTAGTATCAGGAGAATCATCCTGCTTTAGAGATTCGTGTACTGTTCCTTCTGGACACTAATTACTCTTGTTATGACTTATTTCTGTCATCTAGTTTAGGTTTTATATTTTCTGTAGTTCTTTTGTGTTTTTGCTATTTTCTTTCCTCCTGTACGTTGTATAGGTGTGCTCTTCTCCTGTGGTATAATAGGCACACATTCTCTCTTTATTCTTATGGTGATTGCCTTTAACTTAAAAAACGCTTGCTGTCTTAGTTTGAGCCTCACCCCACCCCACCCCCAACTCCCCAAACACATACACAGAACAGTTCTTGGTACAACTGGGTGGGAGTGATTTACTTGGGAGGTGATCCCAGGAAGTAGACTGATAGACTATGGGAAGAGGGAGAAAAGCTCGTGAAGAATGTATTAATGAGCTAATCATTACTTAGGCAATAGGGGATCAATCCTTCTGAAGAACCATGTAGACACTTCTCAGGATGGTCCCGCCAAAGAGAAGCTGAGATATTCATCCCATCCCCCATAGGCTGAAGCTTACCCCCCCCCAGACATTAATTCCCTTTTGAGGATGTGATAAACAAAGGGTCCCTTCAGAAACATCAGAAAATACCCTGAGGCAGGAAAGCGGAGCACCACCTGCAGCATATGCTTGTGGTAGGATACTAGCAAGAGGCGGGAACTGGCCTCCATAGCTATGGTGAAACCAGGGACTGAGGGGACAAATGTAGGGTCTCAGGTGTTTGCTACACATATTGATGTTTATTTACCTACCTTGATTACTTAAACATATCAATATATCTTCCTCCTGGGGTTGTTATGAACACACTTTTTCTTTTATCCTTTGATCCTTGATTTTTTAAAACATTGTTTTTCGTAATCATTCTTGCTGCTCATATCTCTGACACTATCTGCATGTTTTTTATTTTTTTAATTCTCATAATTGTTTATTTTCCAGTCTTGATGTGGATCCTTCTTTATATTAGTTATAGGAGTTCCATTCAGCTAGTCTTCAGATGGTTCTCCAGGGTGATTGTTCTATAATTTAGCTGTAATTTTGATGTCATGGGAGGAAGTGAGCACTGTGTTTATTTACTCTGCCATCTTAACTGGAAGTCCCTTTTTAAAAAATTACATATTTCCTCTAAAGGTTTTTGTTTTGTGTGTGTGTGTGTGTCTAAGATCACGTATACCTGTAAATACCCTGTTGGGCCCTTAAATTTAAATGATAATTGATTAGATATTAAATTCTAGGATTAAATCTAAAAAACAGGGTTTTATAATAAAACTTAGTAATCTTAAGGAGAGGAAATCCAAGATGGTGGTATAGAGAAACACTGTGCCTGCTTCCTTCAATGAACACATTGAAATTGCAACTAAATTATAGAAAAATCAACCTGGAGAAGCATCTGAAGTCTGTCTGAACAGGATTTTTATAACTAAGGATATAAAGAAAAAGCCACGTCGAGACTGGTAGGGGCGGAGACACGAAATGGGCTGGCCCCAAACCTTTGTGTGGCAGCTGAGAACCAGGAGAGTTCCCCCCAGAGGAGCAAGGGACGTCAGCCCACACCAGCCTCTTCAGCCCAGAGTACTAGTGCCAGGAAAAGGAGCCCCCACAACATTTGACTGTGAAAAACAGTGAGATTCCGACTGTCTAGGTGGGTTGGAAGGTGGTGGGAAACCCAGACATCCTCTTAAACGTCCCGTGCACAGACTCTCTCACTTGCAGGCACTCACCTTGGGCTCCAGCGAAGGCATGGTGACTCGGGGGGCATCGGAGGCATGCAGGGGGCAGACTGAGGTGTGTAGCTTCACGGCAGGGTTGGAGGACAATCACCATTTTTCCTGCGCGGGGTCCTCATCTTGTGCAGCCAGCAGTCAGGCGTGCACCATCTTTCCTGTGTTGAGCCCTCCCCCACACAGACAAATCTGAATCTGATTGGCTTGGTGAGCTCTGCTGCTCTGTTCTGCTGACTCACTGAGACCCCTATCTACCCAACTCCCCCAATGCTGGAGGCAGCCAGCACTGCCTGCATTGCACTCTTTCTAAAAAAGCTGTCAAGAGTCCATAGGACTCAGGTGGGCGGCAGATGGTCTCAGTGTGCTCTGAGACTTGCTGAGTAAATTTAGGCTCAGCACTGGCACCAAACCAGAGTCTACATTTATTTACCTGGTGATCACAACTCTTCCCTCTCTAGTGACTCCCAGAGACCCTGCCTCATCCAATTCTAGAACTGCACCAGGCTTTATCAGTTGCTGAACCTTAAGGGAGCCAGCAGGTGGCAGCAGGCCTCTGGTGTATCCTAGCTTTTTGCAGAGCTACCCCAGGCCTGGTACTGGTAGCAGCTGTTCTCAGTTCATAGTGTGTGGGTTAGCACAGTCAGCGAACAACCACAGATCGGTTTGTAGCTCCTACCAAGTAGCCCCTGGTCAGTCACAGACAATGGGTGACTTGGGCCTGCACCCAAAACCCCTCCCAAGAGGCCCCAGAACCAACATATCTGGAGGTTGGCCTCAGACCATAGTAGAGCACCACCCAATTAGCCCCACAAGCGGCACAACCAAAGGGCTGACTGAACAGGCACCAGAGCCCGCTGGGGTGAATCCCACTTAATGGGGTAAGGCTCTCCACATAGCAGCCCATAAGCTGTGGACGTGGCCAAACCCCACAGCCAATTAGCCTGAGGATCAGTCCTACCCACTGATGTGTCAATAGCAATCAAGGCTCATCTATAACAGGAGAGCACACAAAACCCACACAAGGGATGCACCTGGATCAGAAACAAAGAATCAGCAAAAATGAGGAAATACATCCCAAATGAAAGAACAGGAGAAAACTCCAGAAACAGAACTATACAAAATGGAGGCAAGCAACCTACCAGATATGGAATTTAAAACAATGGTTATAAGGATGCTCAAGGACCTTAGTGAGAACTTCAACAAAGTTTAGTTTACCATTCTCTCTAGCTCTTATGATGTAATTAAATATATCAGTATTTCATGATATTCCAAAAAGCATGTGTATAGTTTTGAGGGTACTGCAACACTTGTACAAGTTTGAGGACCACTGTTCTTGGTAAAATTTGTTCTTTGGATTAGAAAATAATTTATATGTTAAAAAATAAACGAGTGCTACAAAGATGAGCTCAACATTCATTTACATAAAAATTGCTTTGATAGGTTCAAGTTGCCCTCACTCTGCATGGAATTGTTTCATTAATGTAAATAACATTTTTATTTTGTGACCTTACAGGAGCCCAGGCTTGTGTGCTTGTATTTTCTACCACAGACAGGGAATCTTTTGAAGCAATTTCCAGTTGGAGAGAGAAAGTAGTAGCTGAAGTTGGAGATATACCAACTGTACTTGTACAAAACAAGATTGATCTCTTGGATGATTCTTGTATAAAGAAGTAAGATGGCTACTTTTGAGGGGGTGGTGATAATTCTATAAAATTTAAAAAACTTTTAATTTTTGCACAGACTTAAAACATTTAGAGAGGTTTTTATAAAGACTGCCTTATTTTAAAATATCTGTGAGCTATTTTATGTGATTGGTTTGGTTTAAAAAATGTTCATACTGCATCACAGGTAGAGAAAAGGAATAAATTTCAAAGGCCCTTTTAAAATTCTAGTCATGAGGGCCGGCTGAGTGGCTCAGTTGGTTAAGAGCTCGCTCAGGAGTTTGAGCTCTGAGCAACAGCAGTTCAGGTCCAGCCCGAGCTGAGCAGCCGCTGAGCTGCCAACAGGTAGCAGGATGGCTCAGCTAAAAAATAAAAATAAAATTCTAGTCATAAGTCCTTGCACCACAAATCCAATTCTTCATATTAAATCAAATCTAGATATAGTAAGAATGTTAAGGAAAAACATCCCTAGATGTTTTAATATCTAGAGTACATAGCTATTCTACGTTGATGAGTTTAAATAGATACGTAGTTCAGATTCATATTATTTTGTATATCCAGAACTATTATGCTTAAATTTGTGAACAGACGTTAGCATCCAGATAATTGCTTTCTATAAGTATTTGCTCATTGCATTATTAATACTTTGCTAGCTTTGATCTTTGCTTGGTTTTTACCTTATTGTTTATGTTCTTATGTTAGTTACCTGTTAACAAACTAGTTCAAAACTTAGTGACTTAAAACAACATTATTTCACAGTTTCTGTGGGTGAGAAATTTGGGGTTACTTGGGGGTGGTTCTGGTTCAGAGTGTTTCATGAGGTTGCAGTCAAGATGTCGCTAGTAGTCATGTAAAGGTTTGACTGGGGCTGGAGAATCTACTTCCAGGATGGTTCACTCACTTGGCTGTTGGCAGGGACCTTGGTTTGTTGCCATGTGGACCTCTCCCTAGGGCTGCTTGAATGTTTTTACAACATGGCAGCTGGCTTCCCACAGCAGGTGGTCTAAGAAACAGCAAGGCAGATGCCACAATGTCTCCTATGACCTAGTCTCAGAAGTCACATCCTATCACTTCTGTATATTATTGATCACACAGACCAATCCTGATTACAGTGTAGGAGGAGACTACATGAGGCCAGGAGAAGGGGTAGGGGGATGGGATGGAATCACTGGGAACCATTTTGGAGCATAGCTACTACAGCCTTAATAAAATTAGGTGTCCACAATCAGGAGTCTTAATAAAACTAAAATTAGGAGTCCGCTCTTGTAGACACAGTAATTAATGTACCGACTTTGACTTTGGCTGCAAAGTTGTTTCATACCAGTAAGAGTAAAATAAGTAATGCGATATATTATTTTCAGAGTGCAAGTAAATTCAAATGTTTTTAAAAACAGAAGAGAGAAAATTGAAATATTATATAAAGAAAATTATATGTAGCTATCTTAAAGTTAGAGTTTAATGATTTTATAGAAAAGCGTCTGTTTACAGGTAACAGTATACAATAGCTGGTGTTTAATGCCCTGAGAGTATAGTGAAAACTGAAAATCCTATTCAAGCACTGAGAATGTAGCTTTAACTGGTCTGGAAGGTCTTATAAGCTGTATTCAGTAAATTTAATAAAAGTGATTTTTTTAAACAAGCTATCAGAAAGTACCTTTATAAGCATTTTTTTTTAATTGATGTATAGTGAGGAAGCTGAAGCACTGGCAAAAAAGCTAAAGCTAAGATTCTACAGAACATCCGTGAAAGAAGATCTAAATGTGAATGAAGGTAAACTGCCTTTAAAAAATTAACAGTTGTTGTTTAATTCTTCTTATGCGTTTTCTATTCTATTGTTTAGAAAACATATTGGTAACGAGAATAGAATTTTCTTGTTGTCACCTATCATTAAGTAAAATTTAAAGGCATGATGCTTCTTTGAGTTAGGGTCTTTAACTATTTACTAATGTCTTGGAATAGTTGTAACTCTACAGCAAAACTCTGGTGGGTTTTTTTTAATCTTTAAAAATATAACTGTGTGAATGAGTATGCATGTATATGTTTTTCATGCATACCTCTTAAAATTACTGAATTGTTTTAGTACTGCATAGTAGAGGATATTCCATTAGGTAGTTACAATGACCTTAATTTTTAATAATATTTCCTAGTTTAAGAAAGTGAGATTAAAGAAAGATGATTATTTTTCTCATTCCAGAATTGCTATTTAAATATTTTATGAGATTGCAACTCAGTTGTGTCCTCTGGATAGTTTTTATCACCTAAAGAAAGGAGACATCTGGGCTGGCCGAGTGGCTCAGTTGGTTAAGAGCTCGCTCAAGAGTTTGAGCTCTGAGCAATAGCGGTTCAAGTCCCGGCCTGAGCTGAGCAGCCGCTGAGCTGCCAACAGGTGGCAGGATGGCTCAGCTTAAAAAAAAAAAAAAAAGGAGACATCTTTTTAAGACTGAGTAGTTTAGTATTGCTGAATATTAATCACTATTCAGATACTTTAAAGAGCTAATGACTACAAATATTATTTTATTTTCTTTATTAATAAAATGCCACCATATATTTATTAGTATTGCCATTGTACTTGAGTACTTAGATTATAGATACTTCTACTTCTAATTTAATTTTAAATTTGTTCAGTAAGTATAAAAATAGTAAGTGATGTGAAATAACAGATTTTTACATGCATAAATCATACTGACCTGGTAGAGTTTTTATTTTTGTTTTTATTCTAGTTTTTAAATATTTGGCTGAAAAATATCTTCAAAAACTCAAACAACAAATAGCTGAGGATCCAGAATTAATGCATTCAAGTAGTAACAAAATTGGTAAGTACCCAGGAAATTTTAGACCCATGTTTACCTGGTAAATTTATTCCCCATTCATTATTATCATATTTACTATTTTTTATACAATATCCTCATTTCTTTATGAAATGTGAGTGGAAAGTGTTAGATCAGTGATTTTAAATTTGGGATTATCCAGTTTCTTACTAAAGCTACGTTGAGTCATTATGGAACACATTAAACTCAGGCCCTCTTCATTCCAACATTTAAGGACAGTTTCGTCCATCCTTCCTGTGAGGCCTCACGCCCCACTATTAAATATGTACCCCATTTACCAGTTCCACCAGAGCTCTTGCTTTCTTGAGCATGCCCAGTGCTGTCTTCTTCACTTTTGCTCAGTTTGGTTCTTTCATCAAGAATGACCTTCCTTTCCCATCTTCTGTCAAAGAACTATTTGTTCCACAGGGACTATCTAGAAAGCTCTGTCAGCTATGTAGCTGGCTGAAGCCACAGCCTCAGGCTTTTCTTCTAAAGGAACAGAGATCTGAGTCCAGGATGTTGCTCTGTGTCTGGTTCCACCTTCATGTAGTTCATCCTTTCTTATGAATAAAACCATCTGGGATCTTGTGTCCCTTTTGTGGCACTTACCGTATAATGTCTTATAGCATTACTTCTTTGTATACTCATTCACCTCACTTATTAGATTGTAAACTTCTTATGGACAGGCATTGGTCTCAGTCACCTTTATATCATCGATGGTGTCCCTGGCCCAGAATTTTGTTTATCACAAATTTTTGATAAGTAGTTCATAAGTTGGATTTTACATTTTAAGGCGAGCACAGTTCAAAATGGAAACTATAATAAAGTTTCTTCTTTAGTTTATTCCTTTTATCTACTCATGACTTTAATTTTCTGTAGACCATTTTGTTGTTATTTTAGCCTAGATAGGAAAATCCTACATTACTACCAGCTTTTACATATGCAGTATTTTATTAATGTAAATGTAATATTTTATTAACGTAAAATCTCACAAAAAGTGTTGTTAACTACAAATCAGGTTTTCTTGAGGCAGTTATATGATGTAAAGTTAATGAGTGAAATTATTAAAATAATCATATTTATGGATTCCAAATTTCAAAAAATAGATTGTGAAAAGATGCAGAATAGCATGTAGAGCACGTCACCATTTGGTTAGCAAAGGGAGGGAAAAAAGCATATATATGCATTTTTGTCTACATATGCATAAAATATCTCTGGAAGGATATATAGGAAAACGGATAAACCATGCATGCCTTAGGGGAGGGGAATTGGGGAGACTTCACTGTGACCCCTTTTGTACTCTTTGAACTTTCAACCATTGATATTGGCTATTAAAAAATAAACGCAATGAAAACAAAAGCTTAAAATTGTAAATACTTGGAAATATTACTGATTTACTAAGAAGCTGAATGCAGTCTGCAGTAGGTATCTCGAGGCATATCTGTCAATCTTTGTGTTTTCCCTCAATTTATACAGGTGTCTTTAATACATCTGGTGGAAGTCACTTGGGTCAGAATTCAAGTACCCTTAATGGTGGAGATGTCATCAATCTTAGACCCAACAAACAGAGGACCAAGAAAAACAGAAATCCTTTTAGCAGCTGCAGCGTACCCTAAAATGCTTTAGGGAGGGAAAAAATTGAATTATATTGTGCAATTCAGTAAGAACAACATCCAGCTGTTATATGTTATAAGTTTCTTAGCAGACTTTGCACCTAACGGTTCTCTGAAAGTTGAACAGACTTAAATATTGTTCTGCAGTGCTTTTCAGAATGGAGCGAGATCTTTGGTGCAAAAATTACTGCCCTGTGGACTCATTTTAATTTTTTTACATTAGACGAAGCTTCTCCTGTTTTTGAAGGAATGCTGTAAGAAGTCAAAAACAGGTTTTGCTGAATTTTAAATGCTGGGAAACATAAATGAAATGCCTAAATATATTGTTACAGATTTTAATATTATGGATCAATAAAAGATAACAAGCATTCTTTTTCTGAAATTGGTCAGCTAGCTTTTCTGGAAAATAGTATTGAATCCAAATACTTACAAAAAAATAATATTGAAAGGTAAACCCTAAATCTTGTCAGACTGCATTCGTGTGTATTTTGGCAATGTTTCTTGTGCAATATCTGTAGAATGTGGAATGTGGAGGTATACATGCAGATAACCTGGTACTGAATTAAACTGAAGGCGTGTGCAGTATTTAAGGAAACATAGAATCTAATTAATTCTTTCATAGAACCATTTACACATTGTGTGTATGTTAAAATTTTTATTTTCAAATAAGAAATTCAAGACATATTTTGCAAAAGAGCTCAGATTTAAAAAGTGCTTTGTGCCAAAAATATCATACCTAATTTTTACAGTGCTTTACTATCAGAATTTGTATTGTTTATAATCTTTTAAAAGTAATTTTCCTCTCTGATAGGGTAGAGAAAAGAGGAGCATAAATGTTTTAATGCTAGAGCATCTCCCAGATGAGACTTGTTGCAAAGTAGTTTTCCTATGTCCCTTCATAAGCATGGTGCGCTTGTGCTGACCAAGTCCTTAAGCAGATAACACGGCACATCCGCAGTTCCCCTCGGGGCCTGGGAAGTGCACGGGCCATCATTGAGCTATTTGCTGCTGACCGAAAATGCAATTTTGACTTTTTAGGATTATGCTCACCATTTTTTTAAATGCACAAGAGACGATCTTTTGTCATAACCCACATTATGGATTTTATAGTGCCCTGCAGCTGTAAAGCATCTTTTTGTTTACACATTTTTGTATGGTATTTTAAGATTATCACTTAAAAATTTCTATAACCTTCAGTTTGTATAGCACTTTCTCAAGACCTCTGTCAGGACCAAATACAAAATGATGTCTTTTACGAATGATTTTAGTATGTAATCATGTGGCAGAGAATAAATAAATTTTGTGACTTGGGACAGTAGCTTTCCAAGTTAAGACAATGGCATGAACTCTGTAAAAACTGATCATCATGTATCAATGACTTTGTTTTTAACTCCTTGCAATGTACCTGGTTTTTACAGGATTTCAAAATATGTAAAAATAACTTTTCTTGGAAAATGTGTCGTAAACTCCTTTTTCATTATTGTTACTAAATGTTTTATATATTCCTTTTGTATGTTTTTTTCTTTTTTTGTCCTAAGTCTTCCATCTGTACCACTCTCATCCTCTGTCCAGATTAATGTTGAGAACCTGAAAGAATTTTCTGGGGCATGTGTTTGTTAAGTGGTCAAGAGTGGATGTTTGCTTTTCATATTACTGAAATAATCTGGCATTATCTATTTCCAAGTAATATAAAATGTTTATTTTTATGTCACCAGTTGTAACCACTCCCATTGCTGGCAGTGGGATAGGTGTTGGCAACAAATTCAGCTCCTAACAATGGATACCTGCTAATGATTCATATTTCCTTTTCTACTCTCTTGAAATATAGTCTCTTTAATTTTTGCACAAGATTTATTTTGCATCAAATCATCTTACAGTCTTTAGCAGAAAAATATCACATTATATATAATATGTTGTAGTTCTAGTTCATATTGTGTGTGGATAAAAGTTTGTTATTTTTATATATAAAAAAATGTAATCTCTGATGATGGTTGCAGTTCCCCTGATATTTGTAACATAATTTTATGTACTTAGGTTTGTCCTTTTTTTCTTTTTATAAGAACTGAAGAGAGATCTTTGTTACACGTTTTAATTTTTAATTTGCACTTCTGTATTTTAAATCTAACCATAATTAATCATTTTAAATAATTAAGTAGGCCTGAAAATTAGCCACAAGTCATGTTATAACCTTTCTCAGTTTAATTAATTCTAAAACCTTCGAAATTGACATTGAATTTTTTCCCCTTGAGACCCTTAATTCTTTTAAATAACTTTACTATTAATTTCTAATGAACCACGGTTGCTAAAGAAAACTTGTCTAAGACTCCAGGATGTTGTGCATTTGTGCTCTAATGTACTTTTTACATTATGGCTAATTTTTAGCATACGTATAGCTGTGGAATAATTGCCATATTTCAAAGTTCCTAAGGTTTCCTTTTTCCTTTCAGCCTGCCTGTTGAATTAAATAGCATGCAAAATAGCCCATATGAGACAATATAGTTAAATAAAACCAGGCTTCATGGTTTCCTTTTCCTTTTCATCTGCCCAAAGTTGATAGCACACATATACGTACTTTTTCAAAATGAAGTAAAAGCAACACTACCAAAAAGAGGATGAACACCTTTCCTCATTGTAAAGTTAGATGGTTGTTTCAGAAACTGGCAGTGCAGTGCATAGAATGAGCTCTCATTAATGTCCTGTGTTGTGTCTGTGACTTTAGGGACTGGGATCTTTTCTGACGATCTTAGAATGGGGAATTGGCCTCTGGACCTAATGTCTCAACCTAGAGTGAACTACTTTAATGTAAAATATTGTTACTTGTTAGTGTCCTTTTCAAAACCTTCGAAATATTTACTGGTAACTTGCTGAAGGGCTCCCATTATTGTGTCATCAGGATATTTGTTTCTCTGAAAACAAAATGAACTGTAAAAATTTGTCCCACACTGCAGAGTCAATCTGATGAACAGGTACATTTATTCAGTTTTAACTATTAGTTACGAATATCATGTGTACTATTCTCACTCTTTAGGTTTACACCCTGAAACATGTAAGCTTATCATACAAGTGAATTTATTTGCTAACAGAAAATATTTAAAACCACAATGGACTCTGAAATATGCAATCACCTAACTCCCAGGTAACTGGGTGGTTTGGGTGTAATAGCCTCTATTAGGTAGTGCTCCTTTTCTTCGCTCTTTTGAAATATCTATAGTAGAATGTTGGTGGGGCCGGCTGAGTGGCTCAGTTGGTTAAGAGCTCGCTCAAGAGTTTGAGCTCTGAGCAACAGCGGTTCAAGTCCAGCCCGAGCTGAGCAGCCGCTGAGCTGCCAACAGGTAGCAGGATGGCTCAGCTAAAAAAAAAAAAAAAAAAAAAAAAATCAGTTATAGTAGAATGTTGGTAAGTGGTCTAAATCTAATCCAAAATAAAACCTTTGGATTAAAAGGAAATCTGAACCCCTTCTATATTTTTGTTACTATTAAATAATGCTTTTGTAAATTTGAATGGGAAACCACTTGTATGTATTGCTACTGGGTTGCAGTTAATGCCCTTGAGCTTAATTTAAAATATACTACTTAATAAAAATTTCATGAAGAATTCCAATCAAAAAAATAAATGCATTTCAAAGCTAGCACTTTGTGTGATATGTATCACGAGTGTGGAACCAAAGAGTTAAAGATATAATGTGACTTCTTTAAAAATCAAAGCAACTTAAAAAAATTTCATACTTCAGATACTCACTGCCAATACTAAGCATACTCGTTTTATTGATAGTGGATAATTAATGCAATTTAATAACACTATGTTTAAGCAATGTTGCCTTGGAAACAGGATTTCTTAGTTCTAATTCTATTACTATCAGTCTGTTTTCAAGAAAAGTTGTTCTTATTTTGAGCCCCACCCCAATAATGCGTTTACCTTGTCCTATCGTACAAAATGCAGCTCAAATTTATTTAACAAGTGCTTTCTATGTTGGCCGCCATGCTAAGCACCTTGCATGGTGGATCTCATTGAATTCACAGGGGCATCACCGCCTTTACAGCTGGGGAGGGCAGGGATGTGCCGGGGGCCCTCTGCTGGTCAGAGGTGGGGATGGAAGCTCCCCCAGGTCTTCCTGCAGCAAAGCTTCATACCTCTGGGTGACGCTTACATTTAGAGATGAATTTATAATACTCCCTGGATCCAAATGCTAGCTCAGTTTTCCAATGGTAGGTTCTTCAGTCTTTCTGACACCCTTTGTCAAATTCCTGCACAAACTGAGCCCAGTTTAATCTGTTGTGGTAACCTCTGGAATATGGTGTATTAAGCTGGACTAGATACTGAAATTGGCCCTCCCCAAACATGTGAGTGAAGGTCAGTGATTTGAATGCTCACTATATGCGAGGGAAGCCTGTTTGCTACAATATTTACTGGTTTGAGGTGGATAATTAGTGTCCAGTTCAAGTTGTTTACTCTTAGTTCATGATTGAAAATTTAAGAATATGGTCAACGTCCCTAAGCAGAAAAGGTCTATTACATTTTGCTTGCTTGTTGTGTGATTCGACACACACAAAAAGAAGTTCACGCTCACGCCATCCTTGTTTTCTTGCCTTTTCCAAAATTCTTAGCTCTTTTACTTTCCATTTTTGTTTCTGAATAATTGTAAAATCCAGCTTTCAAAAATAGCATTATCACATATATGCACTCCACAAGTATCTTAGCATTTATCACAATCATTTGAAAGGGACAAATGCACAGATGTTTCCTAGTTAAAAATCATTGCATGTATTTTAGTTTGCCAGATCCTTACTTTGCTACTTTCAGTAGTTGTTCAGTTCGTTCATGCTTCCCAATTTTAAAATTGAAGCAGAGTTCTCTCATTAGTTGATCTCCTGTTTGGGGTGAATTCTGAGCATTGTGAGTCAGGGCACTAGACTGAGCTCCAATACAAAGGACCGTACCTGCACTCATTGTGTCCTCTGCGTAACACCTCGCTTGGCTAATAATGTTTTATTAAATGAAAGGGAGGACTCCATATTCACTGGGAGGGGAACACCACTGGAAACCACCAGTTCACATTTATGACTTGTTAGTTCTCCCCATCCATCTGAAAGCTTTAGAATTTTTTTTTTAATGTCAGCGATTTCTACATTAAAATACCAGGAGGGTCAACTCTATATTTGTCAAATTGTTAACTGGTCAGCAGTGTTGCTCTGTCCTCAGTTGGTGAACATTGTGTTCTTCTGTCAACTCTTCTGCAGGTCCTGCCAGCTTTACACTAGAAGAGGTAGGGTGGGGGTCGCAGAAGGGCTGTCCTGAAATTGTACATTATGTTCCAGAAGTGGTATGGAATTGGGATAGGGATGTTAGGGAGTATTTCAACACAGACAACACATACACTCTGAATTCCCTTAAGAGTCCAAATCTATTACCTATGTAAAAGATGACAGTCTAAATGACGGTAAAAATTTGACTCTTGGGAGTTTCATCGTTTGAAAATAAATTATACTTTTCATTCATAAAAATAAAACAGAAACAACACCTTGAGGTCACTCCCCTTGGATGTGGCTCAGGCTGGAGGTCCAGAGGGCTGGAGGCCGGAGATCAAGGGCTGAAGCAGCTCGGAGATGGCAGATCACAGCTCTTCAAGTCTGTGATAAGGGATGGTCTCCAGTAAACGCCACTGCAAAAAATGGGACAGAAACAATACAAAGAATACAAAGGTGGAGGTAGAGCTGGAGTATTTTGTGGTAGAAAAGCTCTGGGTTGAGATGGAGTAAATGCAAAGGGGGAGTATTTCCGTTTGGAAGAGATTTCCAGACACTGATGGTCCTTGAGAACTTGATTGTCTGTTTCTTAATTTTCAAAAAGCTGTTGAAAAGATTAGCACAAAAAAAGAAAATCCTTATCTGACAGGGCACCTGATAACAGCAAATTAGAATCTGCTGAAAAATCAAGAGGCTTTGCCAGTTATCAATGAAAATGAATGTTTCCCATGAAAGACTTGGGGCTAGCAATCCAACCAACCAACCATAAGTGTCCTCAGATTGTAACTGCTTTCTATGAAGAGTAATTTGACATTTTTGTCCAGAAAACAAAGTTCAATATTGTCTGCACTGAGAGAGACATGTATAAATATATAAAACCAATCTGGATATTTTTTTTTCCAGTGTGAAAGAATACTTACGTCCTAGTAAAAAAATGAGTTTGATATATTCATTTAGCAGTAGTGTTTGGGGAAGTTGAGGCTTTTGTGTATCAATAACATTAATAACAAAAGTATTCTATAGTTGCTTCATTTATCACAGATAAAAGAATAATCAATATACTGCTCAACCTTGTTAGTAAACAGAATGCAAAATAAAGGTGTTTCATTATCTAATGTTAGAAAAAAACTGCTCAATGCTAGAAAGCTTTCAGTGAAATAGCTCCAGTTTAATTATTGAAGACAGTATAAATTAATATCGCTCTTATACAGAAAAAAATTGGAAATATGTCAGGCTATGAAAATGTATATACCCTTTGACCAATAAATCTCACTGCTGGAAACTTATACCAAAAAAAAAAAATCAAAAACAAAAGAAGGAAAAAAATCTATGTATATAAAATATGTTGCCGTCATAGCAACAAATGGGAAATAACCTAAATCTCCGGTAAGGGGAATGGGTAGGGCAGAGGTTTTTAAGTTGACAATTCAGCAGACTTGAGAGCAGCATTTAATTATTTCTTTTAAAAAGCAAGTTACAACATTGTATTTACATGATTAAAATTTTAGAGAAATGACGCATTTGGGAAAAGATGAAGTGGATATATAGTTGTTCACAGTGGTAAAATAAGGTGTGAATTTTCTCATTTTGTCACATTTCCGTACATCAAGAAATACATTCATATTATGCGTAAAACTCAAGTTCAAAGTAATTTGGTACAGCTATCTAAAAAAACCTAAAGGAAAGAGGATGTAGGGAACGGCTCTTATTGTGATTCCTCTTATCCCTCTGAGCACACTGCTGGCTAACAGGGGTGCAAAGGTATGTGCTGCTGCTTCAGATAAAGAATTTCTAGTCAACCAGATGCCCCACGTGCCCAGGTGTCTCCACGCCAGACAAAGCCCAGGAAAGAACAGTGATGCTTCTGCCCCTCACTGAGCACTTACCTCCCCCCACATACGGAGTATTCATCCACAGAACAGTAAAAAATATATACATATTAGGTGCTAGATCTTAGTACAAGATAAGAATTCAATCTAAAAATTTCTAGCAAGATAATTAAAATCTCTACTTTTCATTGTTATTCACAAAACTAATGACACTGGAATATTTTCATCATCTGAAACAACTTTCAGTATCAAATGAGTGGTTATGCCTAACATAAAGAACTAATTGTTACTTAAAATAGTATTTTATTTTTACGTCATTATTTATGAGTGCTCTCAGGTTTCAACACTAATTAAATCTGTTTTCAGCATTTTGTTGCAGAGTTTTGGAAGCAGCTCCTTTAGAATGCTCTAACAGCCTGATGGCCTTGTCAGAGTTTTCAATATTTCTAAGCAGCGTCTCTAATCTTCTCTTAATTTTCTTCTGATCTTCAAGTGCACAGCCAATGACTATGGATTGAAACTTCTGGTCAACTGGCCCAGGCGGCACCTCCGATGAACACGCACTATACAGGGACATTAAATGACTCTTGGCATTTCCCAAGTCATCCAGAAACTTACTGACCACCTCATCGATAATCCTGGTGGCATGCTTTAGGGATTCTTGTTGCTGAGGGTTTCTAATGGTTTCTACTGAAACTTCAACAGTGAGGGTTCGTCCCATCAAACGGTTTGCAGTCAGATTTAATTCTTCTCTCTCTCCTAAACATAAGTTTGAAATATCAATCAATATGAGACATAAACTTGTGTATGTTGAAGGGGTTCAGAACAGGCCTCCCCAAGATGTGCCACTTCGGTATGTGAATTATTTTGAGCAATTGAGACGAGACCTGCAGCCTCACGAGAAACTTTGACTTCTACCTTTAAGAATTTAAATTAGGGGTCTTGCTCATAATAAGCATTGTTACCAGAGATAGCTTTTCATAACCTACTCATAGGGCAGGGCAAACTTCTAATTACTGAACATCTGCTTTTCTTATCCTACAAATCGCCCTCCTCCCCTCTGCAGCCCCAGGCACCTTCTCA
Organism: Hipposideros armiger; assembly: GCF_001890085.2. Classification (NCBI taxonomy): domain Eukaryota; kingdom Metazoa; phylum Chordata; class Mammalia; order Chiroptera; family Hipposideridae; genus Hipposideros; species Hipposideros armiger. Next base: position 578,861 of record NW_017731945.1, read on the forward strand.
TTCCTTAGCTCACATTGTCATGTATACTTCACTTAACCTTTCTGTCTCTAAACCTCTCATGTACTTGTCTGTGGGGTCTCTGACTCTCTCATGTATGTGGGGTTGCCACAGGTACGTATGTAATTTGATTATTTTTCTCTTTTTAACGTCTCATGCCAATTTAATTATTAGACCAGCCAAAAGAATCTAATGATAGAAAATTTCTTTCTCCTTCAACAATGTCAAGAACACTAAGGCATTCATTTGTGGCTAAATCTATTTTCTGTAATCACCTCTACTATGAATTTTTTAACGGTAAAAGTTAAAACTCTAGTACATACGATTAACTGATGAAGTGTGGTAGATTAGAGAGAGGTTGTGGAATACCTTTCCCTGAATGTCTTCATACATGGGGTACCAGATGGCTTCTCTGTTGTCATGCTTTGTGAAAGTTTGGGCAGGCATGCATTTGTAACTGGGATGGAGATCAAATCTTTTTTTTTTTTTTTTTAACTTTATTGGGGAACAGTGTGTTTTTCCAGGACCCATCAGCTCCAAGTCAAGTAGTTGTTTTCAATCTCATTGTGGAGGGCGCAGCTCACTGGCCCATGTGGGAGTTGAACCAGCAACCTTGGTGTTATGAGCCTGCACTCTAACCACCTGAGCTAACTGGCCACCCTGGGGATCAAATATTAACACAGTGAACAGTGAGCATAACTAGGGTTTTGTGCTGGTGTGAATGTCCTGAATCTCTCCATAAGGATGTACATGTAGGGGAGCAAAAATGTTTCCCTTCTATCTTTCTGAGTTTTTGTCTGAGAACCCCTGTAATAAAAGATTAACAAGAAAAACCAGTTTATTAACATGTGTATCTCACACATACATAAGAAACTGAGTAACTCTGAGATGGCCCAAGATACCACGTTAAATACCATATTCAGCTGAAGACAAAAGAAAGGTATTGGGGAGAGAGAGAAGCCAGTTATGGGAGGTCAGGAAAAGCACGGTAAACAAGGGTAAGACTGAAGTACAGTAGGTGCCTTCTCCATTGTTAAGGGTTTCTTGTGATTTACTGTCCTGTCTTCCTGGTACAGACAGAGAGACACACTTACAAAGGGACATTTACTTTATAAATGTAAATTTCTCTTAAAAAAGGGCAATGTCTACTCTGTTTTCAGAACTTCTCCTGTGTCTGCAGTTTCTCAAAATAATCCTTACGAAGGGCCAGCCGAGTGGCTCAGTTGGTTAAGAGCTCGCTCAAGAGCGCGACTCTGAACAACAGAGTTGCCGGTTTGACTCCCAGCCCAAGCTGAGCTGTTGCTGAGCTGCCAACAGGTGGCAGGATGGCTCAGCTAAAAAAAAATAATTAAAAAAAATAATCCTTACACCAGAGGCATATTTGGGGGTGGCATATTCTGCATGTTTATCAGAAAACAATACTCCAATTTTGACTGAGAAAACACAGCCATGATAGTGGAGAAAAAGCTGGCCTCAAAAGTAGGCACTGACTTCAGCCCCTCCAGACAAAGGTCAGATGGCCAGTGGTCTACGATTTGACCAGCACAAGGAGGCAATGATGGGAAAAGGGGCTCTGTCAACATTTCATTATTTATGTGAAAAAGTCACCCATCTCCTATTTGTCCTGTTCGGCCACTGCCTTCCTGATTCATTGGTCTTTAGCCAGGATAGTGAAGAACAAACTAGATCCTGACCCGGTTGTGGTCTGCAGTTAGACGCACACTTACCATACCAGCCACCTGGCCCACTAGGTTGTCCTGTGAAGCACCAAAGGAGCTAAATGAGGAAGCCCAGTGCCAGTGAAAGAAAATCACAAGTGGCCTGTTCCTCCATGGGCAGTTATGTTTTCACACGAAAATGATAGCACATTTTTACATTCATGGGGTTTTACTGGGTCTATGATTTATTTTCTCTGTATTTTCCCCCTTCGTCTCTTTAAGTTACACATCAGTTCATCTCCTTTTGTCTTTACTTCTCTGCTTCTAATCTCATCTTTTCCCTCTGCTTTTCCATCATCTACATTCCAGTAGCTTCTATAGAACTGAAGTTACAAGTATGAACCTGCAGTCAGATGCTGGGCTTTACTGCTTGGGGCCAGCTCTTCCACCAAAGGAGCTTGCAGGCCTTTTTTCTACCACCTCCAGCTGTGGCTTTGGCCTTGGCCTGGGGGTACAAAGTACAGGGGCAGAAAGATCTCTGGGTGACTGACAGCTGCAGCTGCTGCCTGCTCCGCACATTAAATGCTGAAACCTAGAGGACTCATCCTGCAAGTCAAGCAAAAATCGACCTATACTTATCATAAACCCCCTACAGGGTGTAAAAGACAAGCCCCCATCTGTGGCAACAGCTCTCACCGTCGCTGATCTGCCTCATGTCCTGGCTATTTTGGACACTGTGGATCATTTCCAGAAGGATTTCTTTCTCTTGCTCAACAGCAGTTGCTGCTTCTCTCAAAGCTTCCACCCTGTATAAATTGGGAGAACACAATAGTTACTGTGTGGAAGGTTAGTTTTCCACATCTTTCTATCTTTCAAGCCAACTCAAGTTTAAAGATCATTGGGAACACTTTTCAAAGTCTTTATTCCTTTTTCTTTTTTATTCTTGTTTTTCTATTCTTTTTAATCCACTTACCTCACTCTCATTCTCCTCCCTGCTCACAGGGCAGTCATTCTACTTAGTGTTTATTTGTTCTTACAAATATGTATTTATGTATTCATCTATTTCCAGTTTATATCTCACTGTTCCTCTTTTCACTCAGCATTATTTTATTAAGAACCATCCAGGTTCCTATGTGTACATCTAACCAGTAGCTTCCAATTGTGCATAGCACTCCATGTGTCAGCCACCCGATGTCACCTCCTCTCTCCCAGCGGAGACACTACCTTGTCCCCTAGCTATTCATCACCACAAATAACACTTCAATGAGTACATGTCCCCTTATGGACCTGAATGAGAATCTGCTCAGGATACATCCCAGGCAGAACTGCTGAGACACAGGGTGTGCGTACCCTCCGTCTGACTCAGTACTAGGGTTGCTCATAGTACAGGAGTCCCTGTATCCCCACAACCCTACAAATGCTCAGCATTTTCCTATTTGCTAACTACTTGTTGCCAGCCTAATAAGTTTACAGTGATATGTCAGTATTTAATTTGCATTTATTTCATTAACAATTTTGGACATCTCTTTGTATCCTTGTTGGCCTGTTCATAGCCTTTGCCTATTTTTTTTGAACAGGGGTTACTGTCCTCTAGTTGATTTGCATACTCAAGGTACTAACCCCTTGTTGGGTACAGACAATGCAACCATCTTCTCCCATCCTATCATATAAAAACTTTGGGATAGTGTTTGATCGTGTACTTACCACACATACACATGAACACACCCAGTCACTAAAGAACTAGGCTGTGGAATCATGAGAGCAAGAAGAAAAAAAATCCTCTATATTTAAAGTGCTCTGTTTCCAGGGCACTCTCCTGATATATATTACACCACAGCTAACTAAGCTGCCAACTTTTCCAAAATAAATAGTGACAGACCTATCCCTAGGATTCAAAAGGTCTTAGAAACATGAGGTCACGGGAGAGCTAATCCTGATTGCTGCCCTAAGTGGGAAGCAACAGCTTCACCAATGTTTTGGCACCTGTCCAGTACATACGAGAACCACCCGCTCCTCACCCAAACCTCACATATGCCTTTTCCCCAACAGCTGCCCACCTGTTATCCTCCAAAATAACACTGATAGGCAGCAGAGTCACAGGGTCTCTTTATTCATCAAGGTATTAAATATATGTGGGACTCTGTATTTATAAGAGCCAGTAAAGAAAGGCAAAGAGCTGATAAGGATTTTATGTGACAAATTTGGCTAGAAAGTACAATCAAACATAATAATTTATAAAATAGTAATTAAATACAGTTATCAGGCCCTCTTTCAGCACCATTCATTATGTACTTACACATTTTACATTAACAAACTCTTAAACTAGGGCCAAGTACATATGAAAGAGATTTTGAGTTGGTACTAATATGAAACATTTATGCTAAAAACACAAACCATGACTCTAGTATTTAAATGACAAGATGAACCATGTGATTGGTAAATGAGAAGATGCTGAAAGAAGAGATTAATTTTTCAACACTTGAGTTTGAATTCAAATGTAAGATGATAAAGAATTGAACTTTATTCTAAAAAGGTTTCGTTTACAATAAGTTACAATAGTAAGGTCATGGGGTTGTTAACAAAAAAATGGTTTAAAAGGAGACATTCTAGGAAAAATATAATCTGTCATAGGAAGAAGTATTTTGTCATTAAAGGAGACCAAATATAGAGGAAATTAGATGGAACTTTCAAGTTTTGGGTTTTTTCCCCACAAGTCTAGAAAGTGACACAGCATTTTCCCTGTGAGAAAGATTTCAACTTTTATAGAACGTCTTATATATTTTCATGTATACCTTTTTCATGTCATAGCAAAAGTAAATGGTCATTCTTCAGAACCAAGGGTTTTGTTTTGGTTTGGTTTGTTCTTTTTGGCATCCTTGGCCTTTCATTTGCTATTCCCTCTTCTACAACAGTCTTTATCCCTGATCCTTGTCTACCGGGTGATCCTTTTTCAAAACCCAATCCTTTTGGCAGGGACTGTTTCCTTAACAACTTCCCCCTTCCTCTCCCTTGAGGCAATCAGTACCTCACTTGGCACGGTACATCTGCCTGGTGTATGGACTACATCATATTTAAGCATTTTTCTTTTAGAAAGCTGAACCTAGATCTCTACTTAACTTGTTTTAAGTAATATTAGTACTGTTTATCAGCTATTGGTATCCTTAAATTCAACTCACATATAATCTTTTAGTCTACAACCTTTCCATTAATTCTAGAAAATTGTTAGCCATTAAATCTTCGAATAGCCTCATCCTCCATTCTGTTATTTTCTTCTGGAATGCAGGATAGACAAGTGTTGGGCCATCTCACTTTATCCTTCATGTTTTTTAACACATCATTTGACAGCGCTTCTCTTGGCGGGGAGGGGCAGTTCTGCTTTTATTAACGGATCCTGGAAGCAGCTACAAGTCCAAATTGGGAAAGAACTTATCTGCACATCAAGGCTGGCCTGGGCTGTGCTCCTGGAAAACTCTCTGCATGAACTCACAACTAAGCCGGCTGTAACAAAAATAAATTATAGTCAGAATATTCATACAAGGACAAAACTGAAGTGCACTCATGCTCAGCTCGTCCTCGGGTCTTGGGCACCTCACAAATCTCTGCAGCCTAGGTATCAGAAGACAAATTGTTGGGAGACTTAGGAGAGGCCCAGTGGCGATTTCACCAGACTGTGGCCCCTACTGCGCCAGCTAATACAGTACACAGCGTCAACTGCAATGGCTTTTCGGTCCAAACCAGCGCTGCCACTTATTAGCTGTGTGACCTCAAGTAGTTACTTAAACTCTCCTCGCCTGGATCGTCCCCATCTACAAAACAAGGATAATGAGATGGTGATTGTGATCGAAGGAAATAAAGCAGGTAAAGAATTTAACACAGTGACTGTCAACAGCGACTAAAAAAATCATACGTATACATGAGTTAATATGTGTAATATGCCCAGAATTGGTGGTGGCAAACATTAACTTCATGATATTTGCTCTAAACATACCATTATGAACTCAGGCTTATAAATAACAAGCATTTGTGCTTTCATGAAACGGAGGTAAAATGGCAAATGCTCCTATCATGGATTTATTTGAAAGAAGTAATTTCTAAAACAGGTTCTTAAAATCATAGTCCTGTTTCTTATTCAGTACTTTTTTTTTTTTTTTTTTTGGCTGAGCCATCCTGCCACCTGTTGGCAGCTCAGTGGCTGCTCAGCTCAGGCCGGGACTCGAACCACTGTTGCTCAGAGCTCAAACTCTTGAGCGAGCTCTTAACCAACTGAGCCACTCGGCCGGCCCTTTATTCAGTACTTTTGTATCCAAAGAATACAACGATTGCCTATATTTTAGGCAATGTAAGTTTTTGAAGGGTTTCCCTAATCATAACCAAAATATTAAATTACTCTCACTACTGAGACACTTCGGTGTAAACGTGGGACAGGTGATTAGTGTTAATAGCTACTCACCAGGAGTATGGCCCTAGGCTAGCCACGCAGTCCCTCTGGACCTCAGCTCCTTCATTTCTAAAAGCGATAACATCTGCCTTCTTCCTACCTCAAAGGATTTTGTAAGGTTCAAATGACAATGTTTATGAAAAGTGCTCTTTTAAATTACAGGCTGTTATACAGTATTAACTATGACGCCATCTTGCTTTATGACTCCTGGGACATTGGCACACCCTAAGAAACTTTAAGCCACAGAAAAATTTCAGCCAGACAAATGATCCCTATCACCTCCCTATCCCAACCCTTCATTCCCTGGCTGGTAAGTAAGCCATGCAAATGGCTGCTAAAGGAGGAATGGGGGGAGGGGAGCCACAATACGATCAGTTTGGGCAAATCTGTGAACAGCCAACCTCCCGTTCAGTCATTTCCCCCTGCGCCATTCTCCACAACCTATGTCCCATCTTCACTACCATCCAGAGCCTTCTAGGAGCCACTCAATACCTGGAACAGAGTGGGCTTTCAATATTCACTGAATTAAACACCAATTTAAATGGAACAGTATATTCATCCATATACTATTCCCACATTTTGAAATATGACATATTTAACATTAAGAAAATTCAGCAATAAAGTACTGAGCTCTATGGCCAGTCTTCCTGGGTTCTAGCTATGTGATCTTGGACAAGTCATTTAACTTCCTAACCATCAATTTCTCATCAGGAAAATGGAAGTAATAATAACTTCCACAAAGGCATGGGGTCTGGCATATAGTCGGTGCTCATTAAATGAATAAATGTTAACATGTATTGTTTATAAATTATGGTAACTGCTTAAAAAGTAACAATAATAAGTGAGGTGTTTTGAGCCACTGATGAATGCAAAAATCAGACATCATTTTGAATTGGTAATGAAAGGCAGGAGATAAAGGAATCACCTTTTTAGGAGGAGTAAAAAAAGAAAGACTAGTGTTATGGTAATATGTTAGAAACAAGTGGAATTTCTTTTAACCATTTGTAGAATGTTGCCAAACATCTTAAAGCATTTTAAACATCATGTACACCAGTTCAAACTCCATGTCATAATGCATTTAGCAATAATAAGGTTTTCAGTTTCATATGTAAGAAGTTTCTACAATTGACAAAATTAGTACTCAAGAGGAATTATAAATGCAAGCTTTTAAGTATAAACTACTTAATACACTGCTTTATCAATCATCCTTAATATGAAATTAAAGATTTCTAGTTTTTAACAGTGCAGTGCTCTGTGACACTGTCCATTATTCTAGTTTTCAATAGTGCAGTTCTCTCGGGCCGGCCGAGTGGCTCATTGGTTAAGAGTTGGCTTGGGAGCGCGAGCTCTGAGCAGAAGGGCTGCCGGCTTGGATCCCACATGAGGGCCAGTGATGCTGCCCTCCACAGCTAAGATGGTGAACAACAGCTCGACCTGGAGCTGGGCTGCTGTGAGTCGTAGGCGATGGCTAGGCTGCAGCCCCTGCTACAGTGGGCTGCTGTGGGCTACTGTGAGTGGGTGGCAGCCGGCGTGAGCTGCCATGAGTGGCCATCCAATGGCCCGTGACCGATCTACCTCAGCTGGGAAGAGAGCAATGATCACAATACCAACATGGGCCAGTAAAGCGACGTCCTCCACTAGACTGAAGAACAAAAGGACAGCAACTTGTCTGTTCCCCTTCCCCGATTCCCCAACACTGTTCCCCTCCCCCAATTCCCCAATAAAATCTTTTTAAAAAATAGTACAGTTCTGTTACATTGTCCATGTGGTTTCAAATAAACTTTAATGGATAAGCATTAGCATTTTTCTCTATTTTTACTTGCTTTCTGAAACAGTTCCTTAGTTTTTCAGTCGCTATTACTTTTTTTAAACTTAAGGTTTATTGGGGTGACAGTTGTTAGTAAAGTTACATAGGTTTCAGGTGTGCGTTTCTATAATACATCATCTATATATCACATTGTGTGTTCACTACCCAGAGTCAGTTCTCTTTCCATCACCATATATTTGATGCCTTTTACCCTCATCTACAGCCCCTCCTCCCTCAATATTACTTATTTTGAAGAAACAAAGCTTACAAAATTTAACATTACAAGAAAAAAAGTCCTTAAAATGAACAATTAGACACATATTAATCAGTCTTTCCTCCTCAGCTCAAGGATTAAGAACATTATAATTTAATAATCTGTATACAGTAATCAGAATTCATTTAATATTAATCAATATTAAAATATAATAATACTCAAAACCAGAGGCTTTTAGAGATGAGTACTTGACTGCTTTTGCACCTACCACACACAGAAAGTATTAATTCAAGCTTGAGGACAATGACTCAGCTTGAAGAAGGAGGGGCAAAACCCTCATTCCTTTAAGGAACAATCCTTTCTTTCTGATTAGGGGAGAGAGACCCCTGAAATGGTTGAGAACATGCCCTCAAAGTTCTAAAGACCTGGGGAGAAGCGTGAGTTACTTGTTATATAAAAAGAAATATTATTATTCAGAGGGACAATAAGTAGCTGAGGGCACTGATCTCTAGTTTTGCTCCACTTTCTCTGGTGGGGGGTTGATGTTAAATGTTAATCTCAAAAGTAATGGGGAAACATTACTTTTCTCTCATTCCATTTGTCTCTTTCTGAGCAGAATCCCAGAATGTGGTCATGTTTGTCTAACAGTTGCCATCCATGAAATCATTGTGGGTGGAGAATTTCTCAAATTCTGACTCCTTTCTTGTGGTCGTAATAATAATAAGTGTCTCATTTGCTAACATACACTGTGGTTATTGCTACACTTCCTTGGAAAATAGACACCTCTTCTTGTTTTTGGGATATTGTTCGATTGAGATAAAGACAATGCAATGCTTCTTAAAATTTCTGGCTCACATACTCTTTTGCTCACCCAGGACCTGGTGAAAACTATGGAAGAAAATTCTGTGTCGTTTCAGGAAGTTGTGGGTGCCTTAAGAAGATTGTCATTTAACTACACCTGCACACAATTTACACAGTAACTTTAGTGATACAAACGTTTACAGGAAGTACATAAAAGTTTTCATACACTGTTAAATGAAAAAAAGCATTTCCAAAATTTAACAAAATTATTTAGAAATTCTATGCAAGCCTACCTACATTTACTAACAGCTGAATCAGATAAAGGAAAAACTGACTATCCTATGCTTTCAGGCCAAGGACTAGCACTTTCAAGGTGTCAGCACAGTGTGTTTTATGGAAGGCAAACAATAAATATTGAGAATTAACGTTAGGGCTCAATACACTGTGGGGTTAGGGGGAAAATTGGAGCTGCGGTGTCTTTATTCCACAAAGTACGCAGCTACTGTTCACCCAGCAGTCCCTCATTTGCCCTACTCCTCTCTAATCCTTGTTATCAGATAGATTTCTGGATTTTTTAATTTATTTTTTCCTCTTAAGTGTTTTGGAGCAAAACAACTAATCAGTCAGTCACATGGGAGACCGCTAAACTGCTGCTTCTCTTAAAAAACGTATAATAAGAAAATAAGTTAAAAACATTTGGGAAGACCCTATACGGGCACACAGAAGGTTCTAGAAGTTCTGTAGACTCGGAGTGTCACCGTCCCTAATCTCAAATGACGTCACTGAACTTTTACAATATCTTCCCTAATTTTTCTCCGCTCCCAAACGTTCAGGTCTGGTAAAGAGCATGTTGGCCGCCAATAACGCGCTCCACGATTTTGCTTAAATTGAATGCGTTTTCTCTCAGGCGAGGAAAGGAAAATCCACCCAGAAACAAAACTGCACCATCTCCATCGAAAACAAGTCCCAAGCAGGCAGCGTCCCTTGCTGCAGCCTGCCCGGGGGCTGTGCCCGGGTCGCCCCGCCGCGCACGGCCCCGGCCCCGCGCGGTCCCGCCGCCGCCTCACCTGAGCTCCAGCTGGTCCAGGCTCTCCAGCAGGCGGCTGGAGCGGTCGGCCATGGAGGAGGAGCGGCAGAAGCGCCCCTCGTTGGCTTTCGCGTTGATCTTCGCTTGAGCCATCTGACCCTCTGAGGCGGGGCGGCCACGAGGTCACCGGCCTCTCCGGTGGCGGGGAGTGGAGAGCTCCCGCGGCCGCAGGCGTCGCCGTCACCGCGCGGGGCGCCCGCCTCCCTCTGACGCCCGCGGGGGGCGGCCCGACAGGAGGCCGGCACCGCCGCTGCCGCGTGGCCAAACAAGGGCAGGCGCGCCGCCCGCGGGCTCGGGGGCTGCGGGAGGGCGCTCGCCGTCCTCGGGGCTCGAGGATGGGCCTTTACAGCCCGGGGTTTGCGGAGCATAGCCAGGCGGCCTCTGAGACACCTGGGGGGACGGGCGCACAAGGTGGGGGGGCGGCCTAATGTGATCCGCGGGTCCCTTTCTGCGGACCCTGGAACCGAAACCGATGCGGAGACTCACAGACCACCCGCCCCCGCCCCCCCTACGTCCGCGAGGCCCCGATTCTCCGTGTAGACCCCCCAAAAAAAACAACTCCCTACACGCTAAGGGACCTAACGGTAGGCTGTGGATGTATTATTACTCAGTGATGGCTTAGTTTCTCCCAGCCCCCATAATTCACTGCAAAAAACAAAAACGTTATACAGTCCATGGGGTACGTGGAGAAAAGGTCCCTATGTGAAGAGAGGGCATATAACTGCAGCTCCTTGGCCGTCCATACTTGCCTGACCTGCTGTTACCACTTTCCTTGGATGAGAATGATATAGCCTGGTAACACCGCTAAAGGTATGGGGGGGGGGGGAAGCGACCCCATCTTTCTCTTTACAGCTGGCTGTAGGAAGCCAGGTGGATTTTACTTCATTTCTCCCCATTCTAACACAGGGGTTTTTAATAAGACTTTTCCTATTAAAAATGATTTCGGTTGGAACTGGGGTGAAATAATTGGTATTAAGGCCATTTCACACCCAATTTATGTAAATCTGTCAAAAATGAAAAAGATGCAGTAGGCCACTAGGTCAGATATAATGTGGAGTAGAGCTGAGAGTACTAAGATTTATCTACTTAAAACCAGGGATTTGCTCCCATCTCATCATAGCTATATGCTTCATATTGCAAGAATGAAAATGTATATAGGGCGTATTAAATGATAGGTATCAGTTTAAAGCTGAATCACGACTAATCTGATATCGAAGCTATTTAAATACTTGAACAGAGGTGAGGCCCTTAAACCTGAATCCCAATTCCCTCTGAACTCAATCTAAACACGAATACATTATTGGTGTAGGGATTACTTGACCTCATTAAATATATTGTCATATCATGACACATACTTGGAATTTGAAGACATTTTGCGAATGGTTTAAGTCTATCAAGTAATTTTAGAATCATCCTGTACTTTTTTTCTCATGTACTAGACCCAATCTAGAAGTAAATCCCGTCATCTTTACCTTCAGATTATATCCAAATTCGTCTCCCTAATTCCACTGCCATCAGTCTGGTCCCAGCCACCATCAATTCTCACCTGGCTGGTACTGCAATACCCTCCTGTCTGGTCTTCCTGCATTTACTCTTGCCTCTCACAATAATCCTTCTAAACACAGCAGATCACACCACTTCTCAGAAACCTTCAATAGTTCATTTCAGAGTAAAAGCCAAGGACCTCAGCAACTTCGCCTATCACTCCCCTAGCTCACGCTAGCCTTCCCGCTTTTCCATGGGTGTATCAAGCTGACCTCTAGATTTTTCACCCTCCATCTGGCATTCTCTTCTTCATACATATTTGCTCACTGTCACCTTCTTCAGGTCATTGCTCAAGTTCACCTGGTCAGGATCCTTCCTGACCACCCTATTAAAAATAGCAGGCCCAACTAATAAAAAATAAAAAAATAAATAAATAAAAATAGCATGCCCTCTGCCCCCAGACTTTTCTTCCCTTCCTTATTTTTCTTCATGACACATCACCATTGGATATACTTGCTTATTATCCAACTCTATCCAACCCCCTCTCTCCCAAAGTGTGCTCCATAGAGGAACAATGAGGGCTTTGTTTTGCTCACTGGTGTATCTCAAGTGCTTTGAACAGTCACTGGCACATGGTAAGAACTCAAATATTTTGTGAGTGAGTGAATGAATGAATGATGTAAGGAAAAGATAGCATCTTTGTCAATGTTAGAAACATTTACTTTGGTAATTTAGTAATCCATATAACTTTAATGTCACCCATTGATTACATCTCCCCCTTGTGTCTTAATTAAATTCAAATTATGAAGTAATTTAAAAATGATTTTTAATTACTTAAGTAGAAATACAGTGACAATTATTAATTAAAACAAACAACCCAATTACCTTTTTTTAAGGGTCATGATGAAAAGGTTCAGTTACTCTCTACCATACACAACACAAAAGCTTCTTAATAGAGCTCATGATACATCATTCCTGTATGTGGCACCTCTGGCAAAGAGGTATTGGTTCCTCTCGCCCATGTCTGTTTAATCACATTTCTTTCTGGAATGTCCTTTCTCCTCACTACTGAGCAAGCTCCTGTGGATGTCTTTAAGGTCTGACTCAATGGCTACCGCGTAAAGCCCTGCTTAATCACTTTAACATACAAATTAAAAGCCAAATGTGGTCATTTTGGAAAAATAACTGGTAAATTCTCAAGCTACAATGTCTACTTAAAAAAATGCAAGCACATACACTGAACTGTCATTTTAAGAAACAAAAACGCAAGCTGGTTTCTAATGTGTAATGAAAAGACTATACTAATAAAAAACAGCAATGCTATTTCACAGAATATGTAACTGCAGAGAAAGAACAAAATTCTAGTCATAATTCTTGTCTTAAAAAATTTATATTTATAGAAAATTTTAAGTTTGGTAATTACTATTCAAAGTTTTTAGGGATGACATTTCTGGTCAAATAACATGAAGCATATACACAAATACAGTATGACAAGCCCTTCTTAGTCTTCTAATTATGTAATATTTTATTATTCACAATGGGGCCTCAACGTTTAAAAATTAAATATGTAACACCAAATATAGGAACCTGGCAAACAGTTTAATGAATAACTAAAATGAAGATACTTTCATATGAAACGAAAATTTTAAAGGGTTAAGGAAGATTATTCCTGAGTAAGACTTGAACATTATTTTTTAAGATTATGTTTACACAAATATATAAAAAAGGACTAATTATTAAAAATAAGTTTAATTCTATGCAAATATTTTGACACCATTCCCTTTAAACAGTAGGTAATACAAGTCACATAAAAGTCTAAGCAGGGAAAAGGAATAGAAAATGTTTTTTATACTTACAGCAAAAAAATTAGGGTGTTCTTTTTTTATTCTAGCAATGTGCAGCTCTAATTAAAGCATCTAATTAAAACATTTGAGTGAAATTCACAAAAAACATTGGTGGTAAAACTTTTAATCCTGTTTCCATGATCACTTTCCATTACTCTCTTCTAATAATCACAAAGATCTCAAAAGTATTGTATATATTAGTACCACATGAGAAGTAGAATTTAAAAGAAAATCTAAGCTTGGAAAGTTTTATTTATATTCATTTTCATTCCTAAAAAAATAAACTAGAATCATCTGTAGAGTACAAATAAAGAACTAATACTATTTGGGAAACAAACAATAGTCAAGAGCTTTTCTATTTTTTAATTCTTTTAACCCACATATATGAATTCAGAGTTAACTGGTAAATTGATACCTATATTAGAATACATGATTTATATTTGCATTGATATGTATTCTATTCTATTCCTCTGTACATTTTTGTAAAACAGCACAAAAATACAAAGCAAATATCAAAATTTGAACACGAAAAAGCAAAAAAAGCATGTTTTCAAATACATCTGCACTAGTAGAATTCTGGCCTCCTTTAGAAAACAAACTCAAGAATTTCATTATCCTGAGTCTCTTCAAGGCTACTTGATGTTGTGTGGTAATATCTTTAATTACATTTCCTCAAGGCTTCTTCTAATAGCTTCTTCTAATTCCACATCTGCATTAAAAAACAGAATTTTAATATTTAGCGCAGAAAACTAATAAATGTGCTTTATGTAAGTCTCATCAATTACATGTCTTTTCAAAAAGCAAAGGAAAATCTAAATGGAGAAACAGGATAACTTGGAAGTTTCTCCATCATAAAATTTGAATATTTCAAAATATGAGAATCTGGCTATAACCTTAGACTGAATTATAATGTATATGAACATAATGTGCTAAGGAACTTGCAAGTTATTTCAATTTAGGGATGTAGAAAGTCAACAAACTTCTAGAATCACTGATAGGTAATCACTAAATTCAACATTAAAAAAAACTATACACTTAGTTCCAAAAAGACTTGAGGTAATGCATATAAAAGTTAGAAATAGAAAAGCAATACCATGAAAATGGCAAAATCTCACAGGCTATTAAAATTTTAGTTTTAAGCTTTCTAGCATCTAAGGCAAAGACTGCAACTCATGGCTATATAGTATCTTCTGAGAAGCATATATTATATACACATACGCATTCATTTAACAAATATTTATTGAATGCCCACTGTATGTCAGGCACAGAAACACAACAGTGAGCATGACATTCTTGGGTTCACATGTCTTTGCATTCCCTCTCTAAGAATGATACTGAAGCCCAGGAGGTCATGGAATTAGGTGTCAATTTCTAGGTCTTCACTAGCTTCTTATACCAGACTCTAGTCTCTCAGAGCCTACTTAGTTCATAGGACCAGTGATCCCTCTAAGATGCAACTGTACCTTTATCTGAGCTGAGGCACTGGTGTTATGTTGTCTGTAATTTAAAATACTACAACCTAGTATACACTGTGTGTTAAGTTAAAGCTAGATTCTAGGTCAGGGAATTGTCCTAAGACGAATTCAAAGGGATGAAGTACAAAGAAAAGCTAAGACACTCTCAGCAAAGACTAAGGTGACAAGATGAAAAAGTACTATAAAGTTAATCATTAAGAGTGTGGCGGTCTGGCCAAGTGGTGCAATGGTTAAGAACTGGCTTGGGACGCCAGAGGACCCCGGTTCGGATCCCACATATGAGGATGAGGGCCAGTGACACTGCCCTCCACAGCTAAGATGCTGAACAGCTCACCCTGGAGCTGGGCTGTGTACGCTGCAGCCCCTGTGGCAGTGGGTTGCCGTGAGCTTTAAAAAAAAAAGTGTGGCACTAGTGCAAATATAGATGAATAGACCATAGAACAGCATAGAAATCTCAGAAACAGACCCATGCATATGTGGAAACTTGATTTAGGACAAAGGTGGCACTGCAGCATGGTGAGAAAAGATGGTCTTTTTAATTAATAAATGGTGTTGGGTCAAAAACATTCAAAAAACACTATGGAAAAGAATGGTAATTGGGAATGTATTAAATTACCATGTCCAATATGATGGACACGACTATATGTGGCTATTTATATTTAAATTAATTTAAATAAAATTTAAGACTCAGTTCCTTAGTCAAACCACACTTCAAGTGCTTAGTAGCCAATGTAACTATTAGCAACCATACTGCTGAGGATATAGAACATTTTCATCATCAAGAAAAGTCTACTGGACAGTGATGGTCTATATGATCCTATTTAGATAAAGTTCGCAATCAAGTACTACTAAACTAGTGTTTTAAAACTTGAGAGTGATTACTAACCTTTGGGAAGGAGTGCAGGGAAGTGATTCGAAGAGGGAATGAAGAGGACACTTCTAGGGTACTGGCTGTTATGGGTTAAATTGTGTTCCCCCCAAAGATTGTCTTAAACCCTGGTATACCTGTGAATGTGACCTAAATTGGAAGCATGGTTTGCAGGTGTAATCAAGTTAATATGAGGTCATTAGCGTGAGCCCTAATCCAATATAACTGGTGCCCTTATAAGAAGAAAACACCACGTGAAGACACACACAGGGAGAAGATGGCCATATGATGACAGAGGAAGATTGGTGTGAAGCATTTACATGCCAAGAAATGCCTACAATTGCCAGTAACAACCAGAAGCTAGGAGAGGGACCATAGACCTACCAACAGCTTGATTTTACATGTGTGACCTCTAGAACTAAGACAATAAATGTATGTTGTTTTAAACCACCTAATTTGTAGTACTTAGTTATGACAGCACTAGGAAATTAATACATCGGTGATGTTCTATTCTTTTAACCTGAGGGATGTTTGCTACTTTGTGAGATGTTTTGTACAAATTTTTGTGTACATTATACCATACGCATACACATACACAGAATCAAAATAATGAAGAATACCACCATGTTAAGTCCCAGGGAAAGGATCAGAGTTGAAGTGTTGTAGAGTCCTTTTATTGTTGCATAGAGGCTGACAACATGTAGGTATACTGTAGTCTTTAAGTTATATTAATATATACCAAAAAAATTGGTATATTTTTTGGGGGTGCCAAAAAAATTGTATACACAACTTGTATTCATCTTTTGTTATCGGTATATATTATTACAATTTTAATACAGTTTTTTCCTTTCTTAAAATGTGTATACATTTCTTTGGCTACCTCCATATGTATATGTGCTAAAATGGCAAGGTAAGCACAAAAGAGTAGAAACGAAGTATGTGACTTACAAACCGATGGAAAAAAAAAAGGGCCGGCCTAGTGGCTCAGTTGGTTAAGAGCTCGCTCAAGAGTTTGGGCTCTGAGCAACAGCAGTTCGTTAGATGCCCAGCCCGAGCTGAGCTGCGTTAAGCTGCCAACAGGTGGCAGGATGGTTTAGCTAAAAAGGCAGTTAAGAATGAAATAGCAGAAATACAAAAATATCAACATCTACAGTGAGCTTATATGAATTAAACTATCCAGTTAAAAGACTAGGTAAAAACAAAAACCAATTTAATGGTTCCACTTCCAGTACTAGTAAACAGCTGATATTGGATTAACCCTCCCATTGATAACAATTATCAACTATTTTAAGGCACTATAGAGCAAACAAAAATCAGGCAGAAACACAACAGAAGCTGATCACTGAAATAAATTGCACAGGGTTAAATTTGCAGCTTTATGGGTTGGTTTATTTTTTGTTTGTTTTTCGTTTTCCTTTTTGTCTCAAGGCATTCCTCAATCCTTGTGGAACAAGGGGGCAGAACTTCACCCAGAAAGCCAAGCTCTTTGTGGCTTGAGGAGTCAAAGAAGGAATCTAGGTCTGTCAGAGAAGCTGGAAAGTGGGGTGGGGGGGGGGGGGGGCGTTGGATCAGCAGAAAGAGGGGGATCCCAGCAGAAATGAGGAAGCAACAGACAGATCGTCCTAATCTGCAAATCCTTGGTTGACTTCTCAACTGTGCACACAGTTCTCAGTGAAAAGCAACAGTTGAAAAGCTAAAAGAAGTAAGCGATTTTAGCTGTTGCCTGCTATGAAGAAGGCAGAGTTTGGAGTTTGAGTCTAACAAGTTAATTCTCTGCAAGGAAAAAAAGAAACATTCCTCAGATGAAGGTAACAGAATCCAGTGCATCTGTACTATACATCCACAATATCCAGTATGCATCAAAAATCACTGGACTTGTAAAGAAACAAGAAATGTGACCCACAGTTAAGAGGAAACTCAGTCAATAGAGACTAAACTCCAAGATAATCAAGCTGTTGGAATTAGCAGAAAAGGATTTTTTAAAAGTTATATTTTCAAGGACTTAAGGATGAATTGATAGGAAATCTCAACAGAGAAATGAAAACTATATATACACACACACACACACACACACACACACACACACACACACACTAAATAGAAATCTAGAACTGAAATACAGTATTTGAATGGAAAATTCACCAAGTGAGTTTAACATTGAGGGTGGTAAAAAAGAAGTCAATAAACTTGAAGGTTGAAAAATGGAAATTATCCAATATGAAGAACAGAGAGAAAAAAGGTTGGAAGAAAATGAGCAAATGTGTGGATAAAATTAAGCTGCCTAACACATGTGTAATTAGAGTTCCAAAAGAAAAGGAGACAGAAAATGAGGCAAAAAACTGAAATTTCTGCAATTTCTAAAATTGGGGGAAACCTACAAACTTACAGATACAAAGAGCTAAGAAAACTCCAAGCAGAATAAATACAAAGACAACTACATCTGGGGACATTATCCCAAACTGCTAAAATCCAAGGACAAAGAAGGAATGTTGAAAGCAGTTAAGAGGAATAAAAGACACATTATGTCTAGGGGAACAATAATGCAAATTATGGTGACTTATCATGACAAACAATGGAGGCCAGAATGATGTCTTTAAAGGATTGAAGGGAAAAATATTCGTCAATCAGCATCCTAAAGCCAGAGAACATATCCTTCAAAATTAAAGGAAAAATAAAGATGTTTTCATATAAACAAAACCAGGATATTCATCACTAGCAGAGCTGCATTATATATAATGAAAGGAAATTCTTTAGGTCAAAGAAAAATGAAACCAGATGAAACCTCTAATCTACTGGAGAGAATGTAGGTCAATGGAAGTATAACTATGTGGGTAAATAAAAAGACCATATATTTCTTGTTCTCTTTCTTTAAAATTCACAGCACTGTTTGGAGTAAAAAATAGTATTTTCCGATAGTTTATAACACTTGTAGATGTGCTACAGTGACAACTGTAGCATAAAGAATTAGGGGCAGAAGGTAAACTGACCTACAGTTGGAAGGTTTCTACATTTTAGATAGAGTATAGTAGACACAATAAAATGTAAAAAGCAAAAAATATATACTTTAATCTTTATAGCAACCATAAAAATTAATGTAAAGGGTTAAAAAGCCCATAGATAAATTAAAATAATGAGCATTAAATAATTTATAAAAATATTTTATATATAAAATTATTATATATATATACACTATAAATATTATAATCCAAAAAAAAAAACAAGGAAGGAGGAAATAAGAGGCAAAAGACCCAGAGGAAACAAAATAGCAGACAGGAATCCAACCATGTAAGAAATTACATTAAATGTTAATAGACTAAACAATCCATTACTAAAAACTAGATTGTTAGAGTAAATCAAAAAAGATCAAACTTTATTCTATAACAGATGTACTTTCAATATAAAGACACAAAGGGATAGAAAATAAAAGGATGCAAAAATATCGAGTTGTCGGAAAAGTCATGCATGTTTCCAACAGATGGCACTAGTTCATTTTTGGAAGTACTAGAGTCATTTGCATCTATGTCACTGCTATGTCATTTGACAGCTGACAGTTCTAGCTTCATTCTAAAACAAAAAATGAGCGATTTGGTTGAGTTTTGGAGATTTTACAACAAGTTGAAGACGGAAGACCAAACTGTGCATTTTTGCCATATTTTACAGTTTTACTTCCATAAAGGGAAGAACATGCATCATGCTTGTGAAAAGTTGCATAAAGTTTAGAGTGACAATGCTCTACAAGAATGTCAGTGCCAATGATGGTTCACGAGATTCTGTGCTGGTGAGTTTGATCTCAACGATGCTCCTCAGTCAGGGAGGCCGAGGTTGATGATGACAAAATGAAGGCATTCATCCAGTCAAATCTGCATTACACGACATGAGAGATTGCAGAAACATTGAACATCCGTCATTCAAAAGTTCACGACCACCTGAAGAAGCTGGGATACATAAGCAAGCTCGATATTTGGGTTCTGCATGAACTCAAAGGAGTTCATTTGATGGCGTGTATAAACATCTGCAATATGCTGATTAAACGTGAGGAAAACGATCCTTTATTGAAGCGACTGACAACCGGTGATGAGAAGTGGATTTTTTTATAACAATGTGGTGCGCAAACAGTCTTGGTCCCAACGTGATGATTCGCCTCAAACGACATGGAAAGGAGACATTCATCAGAATAAGGTTATGCTCTCAGTGTGGTGAGATTTTAAAGGTGTCGTGTTTCTTGAGCTTCTACCAAAGAACCAATCAATTTGAATGTGTACTGTCAGCAACTGGACAGTTTGAACGAATCCATCATCCAGAAACGTCCAGAGCTTGTTAATTGTAAAGGAGTTGTGTTCCATCACGACAATATGAGACCACATACAAGTCTGATCACCCGTCAAAAATTTTGGAGCTTGGATGGGATGTGTTGCCACACCCACCATACTCGCCTGACCTTGCGCCGTCAGACTGCCACTCGTTTCGCTCTCTTCAAAGCTCCTTGCATGGTATAACGTTCAATTCAGATGAAGCTATAAATCAGCACCTTGTTCAGTTTTTCGCAAATAAAGTCAGGTCCTTCTATGAACAAGGAATTATGAAGCTCACTGAAAGATGGCAAAAGGTTATCGAACAAAACAAGCAATGTATCATTGATTGATCTTCGTTTTTTATATAAATAAATGACCTTTGAAAAACAGACAAAATATGTCATGACTTTTCCGGCAACCCAATATATGCCATAAAAACATTAAGTATAAAAGGCTTGAGTGGCTATGTTAATATCAGATAGATTTCATGAAAAAAGGTATTACCAGAGATAAAGAACATTTCATAATGATAAATGGATCAGTTCTTTAGGAAGACACATCAGAAATGTATATGCAACAAAAAAATAGATCAAAATGCAAAGGTATAAACAGAACCGAGGGAGAAAAAACAAATCCACAATCACTGATGAAGAGTTGATCATCCCTAATGCAGTAATTGATAGATCAACTATAATAGATAAAAAATCAGTAAAGGACGGGCTGGCCAAGAGGCGTGATGGTTAAGAACTGGCTTGGGATGTCAGAGGGCCCCGGTTCGGATCCCACATATGAGGGCCAGTGACACTGCCCTCCACAGCTAAGATGCTGAACAACAGCTCAACCTGGAGCTGGGCTGCCATGAGTCGCCGGCAATGGCATAGGCTGCAGCCCCTGTGGCAGTGGGTTGCCATGGGCTACCGTGTGTAGCCAGCAGCCAGCGTGAGCGGCTGTCCAGAAGCCGGCGACTGATCTGCCTCGCCTGGGAAGAGCGCAATGATGGTGCCAGCTTGGGCCAGTGAAGCAACGTCCTCCACAACTAGACTGAAGAACAAAACAACAGCAACCTGTCTGTTCCCTTCCCAATTCCCCACCGCTGTTCCCATCCCAATTCCCCAATTAAAAAAAAAAATCATTAAAGGATAAAAAAGATCTGATATTATCAACTATTTTGACCAATTTGACATTTACAAAGTATTTTATACAATAAACACAGAAAACACAATTTTTTCAAGTGCATATGGAACGTTCACCAAGATAGGCCACATGTTGGGCCATAAATTAAGTCTTAATACATTTCAAAAGATTTAAATTTTACAGAGTGTATTCTCTTACATGATTCAATTAAAAATTAATGATATGACATTTAAATATTTGGAAATTAAACAATATAGTTCTTAAAGAGCCAATAAGTCAAAGAATACAGGAAACTTAGAAAATATTTCAAACTGATAACAAAAATACAGGATATGAAAATTTGTGGGACACAGCAAAAGTAGGAGAAAGTTGACAATCCACCAGTAATTATGTAAATAGTTTTATTGGATTTATTCACACTCATTGTTTTATAAATTGTATATGGCTGCTTTCATGCCATAACAGCAAAGTAATTGTAACAGAGACCATAGGACCCACAAAGCCGAAAATAGTTACTAACTGGTGTTTTACAGAAAAGGCTTGCTGACCCTGGAGAGAAATACATACCTTCACATGTTTATACTAAGAAACAAAGTTTTAAGTCAACAATCTCAGTGTCAAATTAAGAAGTATAAAAGATGAGCAAATTAAACCCAAAGTAGAAGGAAGTAATAAAACAAGCACAGAAATCAATAAAGTTAAAAGCAGACTAAAAAGATAGAAATTATCAGCTAAAACCTGATTCTTTGAAAAGATGAAATAAATGGATTAAATTCTAGTTAGACTGATAAAGGAGAGAAAACAAAAATTACCAATAGTAGGAACAAATGAGGAGGTATCACAGATCCTACAGAAATGAAAAAATATATATAATAGAATATTATTATGAACAACTTTACATTGGTACATTTGACAATTTAGGTGAAATGAACAAATTTCTTGAAAAATACAATTCTCCAAAACTGACACAAAATGTAACAAAATCTGAATACACACACACACACACACACACACACACACACACACACACACATTAAAGAAAATGAATTTATTATGAAAAGACTTCCAAGAAAGCAAGCTCCTGGTCAAGCCAGTTTTACAAGTGAATTCTATGAAACATTTAAAGAAGAAATAAAATCAATCTTGGAGTAAATTCAGCAAAGTGGCAGTTCTAAACACCCACCTTTCCAGAAACACTGAAACACAAGCAGAAACCATTAGAAAAAACTTCGTCGAAATTCTGGAAAACACTCAAAGGATCACAGCAACCAAGCAAACACTGAGTCAAGAAAAGGACAACATAAAAACAGTAGGAGAGGCCAGCCGAGTGGCTCAGTTGGTTAAGAGCTTGTTCAAGAGTGCAAGCTCTGAGCAACAGGGTCACCAGTTCAATTCCCACATGGGCCAGTGAGCTGCGCCTGAGCTGAGCTGCCACTGAGCTGCCAACAGGTGGCAGGATGGCTCAGCTGGCAAGAGCACGTGCTCCTAACAACAAAGTTGCCTGTTCGATGGTGGGCTATGCCTGCCTGCAACTAAGACTCAACTCGGCACCTTGAGCTGAGCTGCCACGGATGGCTCAGTGGATAGAGCGTGCGCTCTTAACAAGGTTGCTGGTTTGACTCCTGCATGAGATGGTGTCTATGCCCACCTGCAACTAACTGAACACAGCATCTTGAGCTGAGCAGCACAACTAGACTTGGAGCTGAGCTTGCTGCGCCCTCCACAACTAAGATTGAAGGACAACAACTTGGCTGTTCCCCTCCCCCAACTCCCCAATTAAAAAAAAAAAATCTAAAAAAAACAGTAGGAAAGCTTTGCGGTATTTTTACTTGCCTTTTCCCCACCTCGTCCCTGACTTGGCAGCAGGCTTGACAGCAGCCTGTGTTCCCATTGTGGAACCCTGGTCCCTGGTTTCAGGTGGAGCACAGAAGAATTTTCTCAAAAATTATTGTATTTGTGTTCTAAAATGTGTAGAGGCTACCCAAAGGACTGATACAAGGCATTCATTCATCTCTGTTTTGCCTAGTTCAGAACCCACTTAGGGCAGAAAAGCAGTAGGCATTGCTCAACGACATTGTAAGATGAACAAAACCCTACAGCCTAGGGCAAAAGACTATGGCTGAGACTGCCTAATATCTAGGAGAAAAAGAGAATTTCTTCAAGAAATTAGGGCATTCAAAAGCAGTTATGTGTACTGGGGAATTTAGGAAGCCAGCACATGCCCAGGACAGGATGCATGCTCAGAAAATACCTGAGAAGCCCTAAGCTGTCACCATTAGCTGATTTGTACACTCAGTGCAAGCCTGGCTAAATGTTGGAGGGACCCAGTACAAAGCCAAACTGTAAAGACTGGGAGAGGATGGTTTTTAAGATTCTGGTATTCAAAGACATCTCTTTCAAAACACTAGCTGAAAAGAAGCTAAAGGGACAGAGACTTCAGTGACCAGACATGACAAATAATACTGTCTTTGCAAAAACAGTTGGGAAAAGTAACTACGTAAACAAACAGAAAACTGCAGCCTTCAACAATCAAGAACAGCAAACTCAGGACTGGATAAAATCAATCCAGAAGTAATAGATTATATGAATTGCATATATAGTTTTCAACAACAAAAACACAAAGAAAACAAACAGGAAAGTATGGCCCATTCAAAGGGAAAAAAAATTGAGTTAAACTGTCCCTGAGGAAGCTTAGGCATTGGGTTTACTAGAAAAAGACTTTAAACCAACTTTTGTAAATATATTCTAAGAGTTATAGTAAACCATGAAAAAGGAACTGAATGATACTAGGAAAACAAAGTATGAACAAAATGAGAATATTAAAAAAGAAAGACATTATGAAAGATCATCAAATAGAAATTTTGAAGCTAAAAACAGAACTAAAATGAAAACTTCATTATAGGAGCTCAACAAATTTAAGCAGAACTTGAAATAGAACAATTTATCCAGTTTGAAGAACAGAAAGAAAAATGAAGGAAAGTAAGTAGAGCCTTAGGGACCTGTGGGATACCATCAAATGGACTACGATGCACATTATGGAAGTCCCAGAAGGAGAAGAAAAGGGCAGAAAGAATATTTGAAGACATAATGGCTGAAAATGTCCCAAATTTGAAAGATATATATCTACACATCCAAGAAGCTCAACAAACTCCAAGCAGAAGAAACTCAGAGATTCACTGAGACACATTATAGACAAACTGTCAAAAGCCAAAAATAATAAAAACACCAAGAGAGAAGCAACTCCTCACACATAAGAGATCCTCAATAAGATTAATAGCTTATTTCTCATCAAAAACCATGGAGGCCAGAAGTCAGTAAGCTAACATATTTAAAGTGCTGAAAGGAAAGAAAAACTTCAATATCCAGCAACACTGTTCTTAAAGAACGGAGGAGAAACTAAAATATTCCCAGATAAACAAAAGCTAAGGAAGTATGTTACTAGAAGATCTGCCCTACAAGAAATGTTAAAGGGAATCTTTCAGGTTGAAATGAAAGAACATTAGACATTAACTGAAAGCTATATGAAGAAATAAAGAACACCTGTGGGAAGTGTGTCTGTTTTTCTTTTCTATGGCTAAGTCTATGTTTCTCTTACTCTCCTTTGTTTCTGCCTTCACTTCATTTTCTCTGAAAGAGAGGTAATTATGGCAGAATAAGAAAGAACCCAGTAACAGGACTTAAAAGACCTATATATGAATCATGGCCCAATCATTTTGAGGCTGTAAATATTAAGGCAAATTAATGTTTAGAGGACTAAGTTTTTATGTAAAATGAAGAGAATATTCTGGCCTTCACAAGTTGTTAAGGTTAAGAGCAATTTTAAAAGTATTAAATTTTTCATAAACATTAACTGAATTAAAAAATGAGCGCTGTAATCTCTTCTCCTTTCTTTGTTCTTTAAACTGGCCACAATACAGAGTTTTGCTGTTTATGTTATAATATTAACAATTATATTGACTGATATTAATTGAAGGAACTCTAAGGCAAATTGCTGACACCTGCAGAAAAATGGTCTTGGCATTGGCAACGATCCACATAATGTGGTCTCTTTCTTTTCTAGTGATCTGAGTCAGAATATCTGTTAACTAGGCATACCTCTAGAGCAGACCTCAGATGCAGGTAACAGTAATAATAATAATGATCAAAATCACAACAGCAGTAGCAACCAATACATATACTGCTTACCATATGCCAGGTCATTCTAGTAGAGTAGGTATACCAGTATTCCCATTTTTCAAATGAGGAAACTGACATACAGTAAAGTTAAGTGACTTGCCCAGTATTACATAATTTGTAAACAGCAGAGCTGAGCAGTCCGAGTCCAAAGTCTACTCTCTTCACCACTACCCTATGTAGTCTGGTATAAAAAATAGGTTATAGAGGATCTTTATGATTGGCCTGTGTAGTCAGAGTCTGATAATGGTCTATAGAGAACCACAAAGAATGAGACCAATCATGGCAGGGGATGTGGTGAGGGGAAGCTGGGCGGATAAGGGACTCTACCTTTCCCCAAACAGACAAAAAAAAGCCACATGCAAATGTATCCTGAGTTTCACCGCTATTTGTCGGGCATTTACAGTGTTGTGCTGGGAAGGGAAGGAGGGAGGAGAAGCTTGAGAAGTTATTTCAACTTTTTTGAGTTTTGCTATCAGGTCTGGAATAGAACGTCACTTTGCTTTCCTGGTGCAGGCTCAACAAAATCACCCAGCATTCTCCCAGCCAAATGGCCTCTGTCTTAATTTCCCTTAACCAATATAGAGAGATGGGTCTTGGTAGCACTAACAAGTTTGAATTTGTTATAAGTTTATTCATTCAATAAACAATCATTTAGTGCCAAACACTGTGTTAGATGCTGTTGAAATTAAAGACAAATAAAACATTATCCCACTCCTTGAGGAGCTCATTGTCCAGTGGAGACGAGAGACGCAGACAGATTTTTTTAAAGCCACTTGGTATGGTATACAGGGAGCCTAGAGGAGACAGTAGTTAGCTCTCTCTAAAGATGGAAAATCTAGAAGAGGCATTTACCATACAAAATTGTCTACAAAAATGGCAATTATATATGATTCAACCTAAGAGATGACACTTGAGCTAGTTCTTATTGGGTGAAGAGGAGGAGGAAAAGAAAGAGTATTAGATGGAGGAAAGTGCACAGGAGACCAGGTTCCTTAATTTACATGGAACACTGTGTGTTTTTCATTCTTATATTATACAAAGCATCAGGAAATGAAAGAAAACACACACATAGCACTTCTTTGATTTTTCTTGAAATTAAAACATTATGTCCACACCTCATAAGACAACTATTAATACTTTGAAGTACCTGCTCTTGAATCCTTTAACAGTAATCCTTTTTCCAAACTAAGGAATTACAAAAATGTAAAACTTCTCCAAATGTCCAAACCATAAGATGCATTATTACATAGACAGTAAAATTCTACAAATTCTGGTACATATTTAGTTATACACATCTCAGATTTCCTGGGCTAGCTAGGAACCCTCAAAACCATGAAGGCTTCCCAAGTGTGATTATTTAAACATTATAATTTTGTCTGGCATTTTCCATGGAATGAGTCACGGGTGGCAAATAAAGGTTGCAAAATCTGAATTACTTAGATGCTCAATAGTGTTCATCTTTTAGTGGCCTTGATAAACAACTTAGCTGGCAGTTTTTGTTTCAAAACCACAAAAGTTCTTTCATTTATTTAACTCATTATGTGGCTGCTAAGCACTGAGTTAGATCCTGAAAGACCATGTTGGGGAAAACAAGTTGGTAAAAAATGTGCTTCTTATTAGGTCGTAGAGTTACTGCCAACTTTGTTTAACCGGTGAATTCTGGCTATAAGAGAGAAAGATAAGAGTTTTTACTTCATTGAATGGATGAATCAATTCCACTCCCAGACTCAAATTCCCAAACTCCTAATAGCATAAAGCTCTGGTATGCTCTTGGTCAAACTAATTGCATTATATGAAAGATTAAGCAAATGCATAGAAACAAATCAGCTAGGCTATTCTGTTTATGTTCGTTTAGCCAATTTTCCTTCCCACTCTCTGGTCTCCACAGTCCCACTCTCAAATCTCCAACAACAAATACTATACTAGAATGTATATTATGACTCTTGCTGTTGTCTTTTATGTCAAAGGTGCCAATGTAATAGTTTCAACTTCTTCAGTGATGCTTAAAGTATTTTCTAAAATCCGTTGTTTCAATTTTTCCCATGGTTATTAAAAACCAGTCTTTTATGGAAAAACCAAAGTAAAAAATATGGGCATATGACACAACCAAATAGTGGTACAGCCAGTAAATTATTTATTGTGAAGTAATACATAAAGTCCTCTCTAACCTATGGAAGAAAATATATAGCTTTTCCTTTGAAAAAGAGGGAAATGATTTTAATTTGTAGAAACAGCCCATTAATGTTTAGATGTAAGTACTTGCTTTCACAGCTCCACTGCATAACTTTTAATAGTCTTAATTTAGTACTACTCAAAATAATAAAAATTAGGAAACAAAAATCTCCTAGCCCAGGGTTAGCAGACTTTTTCTGCAAAGGGTCACAAAACAATTACTTTAGGCTTAGAGAGGTGGGAGAGTCTATACTGTGTGTCGCAACTACTCAACCTTGTTCCTGTAATGTGAAAGCAACAGCACAGTCAACACTTAAACAAGAGTGTGGCTATGTTCTAATAAAACTTTATATTTGCAAATGCAAGTGGTGGACTGAATTCGGTCCAAGGGCCGTAACTGGCTGACTCCTGACTTAGCCTCTTAATACTAAAACTAGTATTATCCTTAAATCATCTTATATGCAAACAATCCTTTGAATGAGGAAACAACTTTTTAAAACTCGGGGTAGGAGGAAGTAGGAGGAATGAATGGGTAAGAAGGGAAAAGAAATAGAGATCTAGTCAAGTAGGGAAAGGATTAGTTTCATTCGGTTACCTTCTGTAGATCTGAATTCTTCTTCTATTGGAGTACTTTTTACACCCAGGTTATCATCACTGTCACATTCTGTAAGGCAGAATCAATAAATGCAAATGTATTTCTGAAAAAGTTATTATGCCAGTATTTTCAGTGACTTCTCCCATATTCAAGCTTACTAATTGTTAATTCATTAGTACACAACATTCCCTGTAATTTTTTTCTTTACGTGATTACCAAATTACATTACTTAGAGAAAAAAATACAAACTAATGAAATAGGCAATTAAATTTTAACTATATTAAAAAAATTATTTGAAAAGTTCTTTTAATGTA
The DNA here is from genome assembly GCF_001890085.2 of Hipposideros armiger. NCBI lineage: Eukaryota > Metazoa > Chordata > Mammalia > Chiroptera > Hipposideridae > Hipposideros > Hipposideros armiger. The sequence goes on from NW_017731945.1 coordinate 607,218, forward strand.
ACTTGGAGGAAACAGAAAATTTTAGTATTTAAAAAAACTAGAAAATTTTAAATGCCAGTATGTTTATTTGGCTCTATCAAATTAAACTCATTAAACTCTGAAGTTTCATTTGCATGAAATCATCTTAAAATTTTAAAAACTGTTAACAGACAAAATTCTCCTGTATTTTGAAAATGATGTGCATTCATCTGTATAGAAACCACAGGATTACATGAACAATGCCTCTGCATGGCCCAAACTCACTTGATGTCTTCCTACATGCTTTCATAATGAGACCTAAGGCTCTATGAAAATGACGTGATTGACTAGGTACTGCAAAAGTCACTTAAAATTTGAACCATGGTACCATCAGTGACCTAATATTTGGCTTATTATTTTAACTACATTTCAGAAGTCCCCCTTTGTCCGTGGTTCACTTTCTGTGGTTTCAGCTGTACATAGTTAACCACGGCCGAAAAACATTAAGTGGAAAATTCCAGAAATAAACAAATGGTATGTTTTAAATGTGCACTGTTCTGAGTAGCATGAAATCTCATGCTGTCCAGTTCTCACCCTGCCCAGCACATGAATCATCCCTTTGTCCAGTGTATCCATGCTGTTCAGTTGACCCTTGAGCAACACAGGTTTAAACTGTACAAGTTTATTTATTTTTTCAATTGCCCAGCACAGTTCAAACTTGTGAGTGAACTCTGTGGTTTGGAATCTGTGTATTCAGAGGGCCAACTGACCATAGGCAGACTTTTGACTGTGTGGGAGGTCAGAACCCCAAACCTCTGCGTTGTACAAGGGTCAACCATATATGCTACATGCTTGTTAGTCACTTAGTAGCTGTCTCGGTTATCAGATCAACTGTCACAGCATACAACAGTGCCTGTGTTTGACCCTTATTTTACTTAATGGCCCCAAAGTATAAGAGTAAGTGAGGCTGACTCTTCAGATATACCAAAGAGAAACCATAAAGTGCTTCCTTTAAGTGAAAAGGTGTGTACGTATCTATAGGAAAAACCATAGTATATATAAGGTTCAGTATTATCCATGGTTTCAGACATCCACTGGCAGTCTTAGAAGGTATTTCCTGCAGATAAGAGGAGACTACTATATAAAGTTAACTACGAGGCAGTTTGATGTGCTTAAGTCTTCCTTTCACAAAGAAAAAAATTTTGTCTTAAATCAGGTAACTGAACCTAAATATACTATGATTCAGCATAACTTTTTAATTTTAGAATTACAAAAGCATCTTTAAATCTAGATTTATATAAAATACCATGATTTAGAGATTCGATACTTCTTTAGCCACTTAATATTAATAAATTTCATTATTTTTAAAATGTAGTGGCCACAGCACATGATGAGATGCTCAACATCACTACCCATTAGGGAAAAGCAAATAAAAACTATACTTCACGCCCATTAGAATGGCTACTATCAAACACAAACAAACAAAACAAAAACCAGAAAATAACATGTGCCAGCAAGTATGTAGACAAACGGGGACCCTGTGCACTGTTGGTGGGATTGTAAATAAAATGGTACTGTTCCTATGGAAATCAGTATGAAAGTTTCTCAAAAAATTAAAAATGGAATTACCATGACCCAACAATTCCACTTCTGAATATATAGTCAAAAGAATTTAAAACAGGGTCTCAAAGAGGTATTTGTATACCCATGTTCAAAGCAGCATTATTCACAGTAGCTAAAACATGGATACAACCCAAGTATCCACTGATGGATAAATGGACAAGCAAAATGGGGTATATATCTATAATAGAATATAATATTATTCAGCATTAAAAAGAAAGGAAATTCTGGCACATGCTACCACATGGGTGAACCTTGAGGACATTATGCTAAATGAAATAATCCAGTCACAAAAAGATAAATCCTATATGATTTCACTTATATGAAGTACTTGAAGCCAGAAAGTAGAGTGGTAGCTGCCAGGGGCCGGGGGGAAAGAGGAATGGGGAGTTACTGTTTAATGGGCAGGGTTTCCGTTTTGCAAGATGAGAAGAGTTCTGAGAATGGGTGGTGGTGATGGCTACACAACCATGTGAATGAAATTAATACCACTGAAATATACACTTCAGAATGGTTATGATGGTAAATCTTAAGTACTATATTTTTCCACAATAAAAAAAGTTAGGGGGGCCGGCCGAGTGGCACGTTGGTTAAGAACTGGCTTGGGATGCCAGAGGACCCCGGTTCGGATCCCATATATGAGGGCCAGTGACACTGCCCTCTACAGCTAAGATGCTGAACAACAGCTCAACCTGGAGTTGGGCTGCCGTGGGTCGCCGGTGACGGCGTAGGCTGCAGTCCCCTGCAGCAGTGGGCTGCCATAAGCTACCATGTGTAGCCGGCGGCCAGCGTGAGCGGCCAGCAGCCACCGTCCAGAGGCCGGAGACTGATCTGCCTCTCCTGGGAAGAGCGCAATGATGGTGCCAGCTTCGGCCAGTGAAGCAACATCCTCCACAACTAGACTGAAGAACAAAACAACAGCAACTTATCTGTTCCCCTTCCCCCGATTCCCCAGCGCTGTTCCCCTCCCCCAATTCCCCAATAAAATCTTTAAAAAAAAATAAGTTAGAAAGAAAAACTAAAAAAAAAAGTCTTAGGAATATTTTCTTTTTGTAGTAGTAATAATAAAAATAGCTGCTATTTACTGAGCACATACAGTGCTTTATATGCAGTGCTAGACATTTCATACAAATCACTAATTCTTACAACCTTAAGGATATGAAAAGTGAGACTCAAAAAAAGTTGAGTAACTTGACTGAAACCAAACAGCTAGGAAGCAGCAAAGTTAGCATTTGAACCAAAGCCCATGCCCTTCTTTACGCACTGCATGATCTCTGCATTTCACAAAAATTTAGAATAATGTACACATGTGCCCCCAAAGAACAGTAAGTTCAAAAGAGCACAGATTATAAATGAGTGAAAAAACAAAAACCTGAAGCATAAAAGGCATTCAAAAGGGAACAATCAACATATAACAATAACCTATATCTTACCTCCAACCCTAAATACCCATGCAGACCTACTCATAGGCAGCTCTTATTTCAAATAAAATTGAAAGGCAAGTCCATACAGGTTTCACATTCTAAATTGAAAAAGAAACGCTCCCAAAAGCATGAGCAAAAGAGAAAGAAAGGGAGGTTGGCAAAGGTAAAAAATTAAGTATTTGACAGGATATTAAATGTTAAAGACTGGGACAAAAGAATGGAAGTAAAAGAGATTTAAAAAAAAAACACCAAAGATACAAAAAGCAAGTGGATGAAGACAAAAATCACAGATTAAAAAGATAAAATTCAATACTAAGGCAGGACAGAAATATGCAAAACAGAGTTGATTTTTCTTTAAAGAGCGCAGCTGGGCTCGATTAATGATCCCTAACTCTTCAGAAGTGAATTGATCCACTGTAATGAGTGATTACAAGAAAATTCTTTAGAATGGGTTTTCAATCAAAATGTGGCTCCAAGTAAGTTAAAAGAAAAAAATAGCTAGTATGCAAGCAGAGTTGGAAAATTTAAAGGCATGTAATAAATATGCCACAAAGTAGGCAGTTTTTCATTGAGGTCATTCATCAATACCTTTAAATCTTATTCATGGCTATGAATTATTAAAGTATTTACAAATTATTTTATTTTCTTCTACACATTCACTTCAGAAATTATGGGAAAAAAATTCTTTCTGAATCCCTAGAATTACATTCTTTTTTAAATACTGGTTAGTGAAATTGGGCATTAGTACTGCCTTTCTTTGAACAATCTCAGAAAGGTAGAGAAGAGAGTGTAAATACCAGGAATAGAACAAGAAGTGTAAGTAAGTACCTCTTCCAAGGACCTAAAGTAAAGATCTTTTAGGGCTTCATTTTGTCACTGTCAGCCTCTTAAATGGTCTTTTTTTTGGGGGAGAGGGGTATTGCCATATTATTTATTGCTTTCTGGTTTCACCTGTAAGAACTTTGCTTTCTGAAAAATTAAAGATAAATTTGGACTTTCAGAAACAAAGTAAAGATTTCAAAGTTTCAGAAACAAAGAAAAACAAATTCTGAGCTTTGCAAAGTGTATTAACATTATTTTATACCATGAATATATGTTACGTATATGAATAATTATTTTATCTATTAGATCAACAAGGTTCCAGAAAATTATGAATTCATCCTCTTCTAAAACATTAAAGAATGCAAGTGAGGAAAGGAAAAAATAAATAAGATAGAAGTATGAGAGCATGATGGTTTAGTGAGCAGGCAACAGTTCACTAGTGACAGCAGTTTATTGGTTTCTCTCAGCAGTGAAGTCTCCTCCTCTTGGATGGTCTGCACTGTGACTGCAGCTGCATACCTTTGGTGGTATCGGATATGCTATTTAACAAGGCACACATCACATCTCCCTCTAAGTGGTGAGGGTTTAGTATATGTGCTGGCCTCTGAGTCTTCTTAAACTGATTCTCTAGCTCCAGAAAACCTTGATCTCCTGAGAGGATGGTGAAAGGAATTTGCTTCGGTAGCTGCTCATCTAGACGGCCAGCCTAAGTTGGAACAAATGGCATATGTTGATGAAAATTAGAATTTGTGTTTCAAATCAAGTTACATATATTTCAGAATGAACACACACCTGAGAAGGTATATTTATCTTGTTTTCCTAGCTCCCACCAAAGTAAATATGTCCTTCATTAATGAAATATACCACATTTAATCAAATATAAAATGTTATCAATTATAAGCTATCTTATGTGCCACTAGGAAAGGAGGGAGGGAGGAAGGGACGGGGAGAGGAAAAATACAGGCCAAAAGAAGTCCAATAGGAGGCCACCTTGTAAAGCTGAAACACTATGAATCAACCATAGAGAAAAGGAAAGCAACGTAATTTGCACACTCAATCATGCCATTGGATAGGTGGAAAAAGAAATCTCTTATAGTTTAAAACATAAACATTAGTCAACAAGTTTGCAGAGTAAATTCATGTTATAAGTGTGACACAGAAACACTTAAGCAGAGAATTTCATTTCAACTAGTTTCTCTAGGTGACAGGCAGAGATAGAAGCAAATGCAAATCCCGCCTGTCTAGCCATCAGTCATTGTTAAGGCGCCTTCCAATTTCAGAGATGTTAAAATGTGCAAGTGTCGTAGTATACCTGAAGTATAGTGTCACCTCTTGATCAATTATTCCATAAATACTTGAGGGTCTACTATGTGTAGCTGACATTCTGCCAGGAGTTAGGGATAAAGCAGTACCGTATTTGCCGGCGTATAAGACGATTTTTTGGCCCTGAAAAATATGCCTCCAAGTGGGGGGTCATCTTATACGCCAGGTACACTTCAGATAGACTGCCCATAGTGCTTGCCCCGTGCCATAGTGGCCTCCCGATGCCCGCCCACTTCATTCCACATACCGTTCAGGCATCAGCAGCGCTGCTGGGTGTATGCTCGGCTGTTATGCGATTTTGCTGTTATGCGATTTTACCACACTCGCAAAATCGCACACAGCCGACCATACACCCAGTATGATAGCGCAAAATCGCGAATCGCGATACCATACTGGGTGTATGGTCGGCTGTGTGTGATTTTGCGAGTGTGGTAAATTCGGGTTACCCTATATTTCTTTACATATGCATTGAAGATTCGCGATTTTGCGCTATCATGGTGCCTGTTAGAATGTTGAAGAGCTCGCACTTGCGCACTAGTGAGGTCCCAGGGAGATGCTGATGCAAGGGTGGACCAGACTGCTAGAGTGACAGGGCGGGCAAACAGGGAGCAGGGACCAATCAAATCAGGCTTTGTATACAGCCAACAGCCAATCACAATACTGCACCATTGTACAGTACAGCATTGAAAATGTCGACCAGTCAAACCCCTATCATCCCTATCATGGCACCAGCCAAAAGAAAGAAGTATGATGCAAATTTTAAACTGAAAGTTATAAACTTTGCTAAGGAAAATAATAATTGTGCTGCTGCAAGACAATATGGAGTAACAGAAAAGATGGTTCGGGACTGGAAATCAAATGAGAAAGCATTAAAGAGTATGCCAAGGGGTAAGTGTGCATTAAGAAGAGGCACCCCACACTGGCCAGAACTCGAAAAACATGTAGCAGACATGGTGGCTCAACATCGCCAAAACGGTTGTGTGGTGACACGAAATACAATATGCTTGTTTGCACTTCAGTGGGCCAAATCAAATCTGATATTGTTTTACCTTTTATTTGGTGTGTGGAAGGTGTGCGGAAGAGGGGGTAGTCTTATACGGCGAGTATATAACAAACTCTGTATTTTGAGTGGAAATGTTAGGGGGTCGTCTTATACGCCCAGTCGTCTTATACGCCGGCAAATACAGTAAATAATTATGCTATGGGCCCCTACCCCCATAGTAATCATAAGTAGAACCTGATGTAGAAGATTTTATACAAAAAAATAGCACTGAAGAATGATCTACAGTGTAATTATGATTAAAGTGGAAAAAAAATCCAAATGGGTCCTAGCTTCTCATTAGATTTTGAATAAAACAATGACTCACATGCATACATATGGCAAAGTCAGCAGCATCTTTTCTTTTACTACAGCGAGGATGAAGGAAGAAGCATCCAATCCTATTCAGGTAATTGTAGATCTTACAATTGAGTGGAGGCTTCCAATTGGTGTTTCCTCCTATTATTTTTAGAAAAGGCATAAATGATAGTCAAATGGGAGAAAAAGAACAGAACACTAGATACAACTGGAAATTCTATCAAGGAAAAAAATATACTAAAAAAAAAAAATTTTCCTAGAGGAAAGTACCACAGAATACAGAGGAACCCAGTTCTAGTGCAGGTATCACCATCTTGTTACCTTACAATCTTGAGAAAGTAGACCAACTTCCCTGAATCTACCTATTCACCTGAAAAGTCACAGGATGTTAAGGAGAACCAAAAGTAATGAGTAAAAATTCTTTGAATGGTACCGTGCTATATGAATGTGAGCATTAGTGGGTTTTCTACAGATATGTCAAGGCTGTTCAGTGGATAGTCATGACAGGCAATCGGTAAAACCAGACTTACTGAAAGGTTGTACTGGCTAACTTACCCAGATCCGTATATTTCTATCTTAAACCCCAAACTTCCTCTTTATATGCTGTTTCCTATCAAACATGAAGTATTCATTACACTAAACTTCTCTAAATCAAACGCTATCTCCAAGATTTGGTCAGTGGTTTGTAAAGAGATTTAGATGAAGTTGCACATTTATGAGTAACAACACAGTAACATAGTTACCACGAGGTTCACGTTCAAAAGCTAACTCCACTATTTATTAGTTTTATGCTTTGAAAAAAATAAACTTCTCAGCCTACTTCCCTATATTTTTAAAAAGGAGATAAATGTAATAATCAGTAATTATGTGTTAAAACCAAGTATAGTACCTGGCACATTGTAGGTACTGAATAAAGGCTTTTTCAATCTGTATCTAAAGATCCACAAACTTGGGTCACCAAATAGCACTAACATTTACCACAGAGAAATGTAAAGAGAAAAATATTCTAGCAGAGTAACTATAATGCAAAGTGACAATGTTCAAATTATGTTCCTACATTCTATTCAGGAAGGCTTAAGGAATCCTTAAAAGAACCATATTCTAAGGAGAAAACAAAAGGGGTTTTTCTCAAATGTTTTCCTTATTAACCATACCTTGAAAGCCCCAAATAAATGTTCCTTGGTTAAGATGCCCTGGTAGATGACCAAAAAAGTTTGACCAGTTATCAAAATCTACAAAGACTATATGAGTCATGGTTCGCAGGTAATCCAAATCTGGAAGCTCAACAACTTCTTCATCTAAGAAGAGAAACATCAACGTGAATTTGGTAAGAATTACAGAAAAACATTTTAATTTCTCAAGTTTAAAAGATATTAGGGAATATACAAAACATTGATCTTGTATGTTATTCATTACTATCTAAACCTTTTTGTAAAGTCCAAACCTGTACATGACACAGTACATTTAAATCAGATTAAACATATTCTGAATATTTCCGAAATTTCATTATATATCCTTACTAAAACTATAGCTCATTGATTCTAAGGTTTTTTTAAAAAAACATCATTCATAAAAGGATTTTTTTTTTAAATTAATGTACTAGAAGACCAAATGTTAAGGCTAAATAGCCAAAATCTTGAACCACCAATCAAAATAAAATTTCAAGTTTACTTGCTATGAATGTTCTCCTCACAAGAATTTTGTTATTTTCCTAATCTAGACATGTATTAGTAGGACTCTGGCTCTGTGGTTAAACACCTTTTAGAGCAGAAATGAGACAATCTACAACCCTGCGACCATAAAGTGGTGCATAATAGGTACCCGTGTCACTTCAGCACTATTCACCACAAACACATCGTTCCTGGTTCTCCCAGGTCCTTTCATCTTCCTCCATTCTCCAACTCTCTTCCTCCCTTCCTCCCTCCCTCTCCGTTCCTTCATACTTTTCTGCCTTGACAAGGCCTTCAAGTTTCTAGTGGTAGCAATGCAAACCTTAAAATATTAAATTATTTTTAAAATAAATAGCTTCTGCTCTACCTAATAGAGGCTCTCTCAAATATACACTGCATCCCCTCCCATTTCCAAGGCACCCGTCATCTTGTATCCCTTCTTAAAATTCTCGGTTAACTGTAGATTTAGATGCTACAATCATCTTCTATCAAACATAGACCAACACAAATTCCCAAAAAGCAATCACACAAGCTAAAGAAAGGCACAAGAGAACATAAAATAGTTATGCCCATTGTTTCACTGTTTGGGTTAGAGTTAAATGGGTCTGTAGTATGTCATTTAATCATTTCTTACATAAAACATGCCACGACTAAAGGTGATGTTGAAATCTACATGTCCTATAGAACAAGCCGGTAAAAAGTCAATGTTTCATAAAAATATTTTATTAACCAAAATTATCACATATCCTCCTAGTCTCCACTCTTATTTAAAATAGTCTTTAAATTATACTCTAAAAAAATTATACTTCTAAACAAAATAAAACACTATACTCTTCTAGTCTTACTTAATCTTATCAGGCAGAAGGAGGAAAATCTAGAATAAGTACAAATACAGGGATTCATACTTCATTTCTCTTTCTGGTTTCTTGTTACTACTTGTATGTAACTCTACTTCTAATTCCTATTTTAACTGTAAGTAAAAGCTTTGCTTCCAAGAAAATCATAACAAAAATATACAAATTCTAAAGTTACCTTTAAGATTTCTCACACTTATAGAATAAGGCCAAAAAAGAAACAAAAAGAATTCACTTGGGCCGGCCGAGTGGCGCAATGGTTAAGAACTCGCTTGGGATGCCAGAGGGCCTCGGTTCGGATCCCACATATGAGGGCCAGTGACACTGCCCTCTACAGCTAAGATGCTGAACAACAGCTCAACCTGGAGCTGGGCTGCGGTGAGTCGCCGGCGATGGCATAGGCTGCAGCCCCTGCGGCAGTGGGTTGCCATGGACTACCGTGTGTAGCCAGCAGCCGCAGTGAGCGGCCGTCCAGAAGCCGGCGACTGATCTGCCTCACCAGAGAAGAGCACAATGATGGTGCCAACTTGGGCCAGTGAAGCAACATCCTCCACAACTAGATTGAAGAACAAAACGACAGCAACTTGTCTGTTCGCCTTTCCCCAATTCCCCAGCACTGTTCCCATCCCCCCAATTCCCCAATAAAAAATCTTTAAAAAAAAAAACAAAAAAAACCCAAAAAGAATTCACTTGATTTATCATCTTTTGAATGAACCAAAATCTAAAACATAATGTGTCCAGGATAACTTTCAAATGTTACTTTCAGAAACACTGTCAATTTCTTTCATCTCTCAAAATTCCCATGACTTTTGTAAAATAAAAAAAAAAGTTATCTAAAATACATATTATTTAAAGCTAACATATACTCTTTGTCCCTTTAAGTTTAGAGAATGGCTGGCTGAATGTAGTAGGGATACAAAACCCTAAAAAGCACATGCTACCGTAACTAACATATCATACTATACTGTTTCTTGCTTCAAAACTAAATCATTATTAGCTTTCACAAAAATGATGGCTACAATACACATAAGTTTCTATATTAATATGTGGCATTTGCACAGACATTCGAGTTGTAAAGCCATACCTGCATTCTGACAGCCTACGTCATTCTTGGCTCCTTTCTCCATGTCTGAATTTTTTGGATAGCTTGCTGCCTGTTTCAGTTTTCTCTCTGTACGTGAGGCACTGGCAGGGAACTTGTGCCAGCTTGTTTTTTCAGCTCCCACATGAGCCCCACTGGGTGTCTGTAGGAGGCAGTGCTTCCTGTGGAAGTGCTGCTGAGCACTCTCAGGATCATGAAAGGTTTTGGTGCAGGTGCCACACTTGATGACATACTGCTGCTCCTCCTCCTCACTCTTTCCTTCTCTGTGCACTTGGTGGATGTGAGTGTTCATGTCGGTGACATTCTGTGCTGTCGCTGAACACAAACTGCAGCGAAACCACAGTTTACTCTTACTCAGCATCATCTGGAGACATCTACTATAATCTTCCTTTCTGTTGAGTTTACAGAGGTAACTCTCACGGCAACCACATGTTAACAGGTTACTGGTCTCTATCACTGGATAATCATTCTCAGTTTTAATTGAAGTCACAGTTTTTTCTGACACAAACACATAATCTATGCTGTGGTATTCCTTGTAATGACTCAAAAATGCTTCTTCCACATCAAAGGTAAGGTCGCAGAGCCCACAGAAGTACTTAATCTTTATCTCGTTGTTATGCTCATCTTGGCAATGCCGGTATAGTGTTTCTACCTTGTGAAAAGTCTTTTTGCAATGGGCACAGCTATATCTATGAAATCGGTGACTTGCTAAAGACATGCAGTGCTGTTTTACACACTCTTGGGAATCGAACATATCTTCACAGATTCGGCATTGCCATTTACCCCTTGAAGGACTGTTTGCTGGGGAATGGTCGATAATAGTAATAGTTGAAGAAGGATTCTTAGCAGTCAAGTCACTCCCCAGTGTAGTTTCACTTTCTACCTCATCTGTCTCATAAAAATATCTGTGGCCACTATGAAATTCAGTCACGTGTGCCATGATAGCCTCTTTCCTTGTTAACTCCTTTTTGCATGTCCGACACCAGAAAAGAAAGTTATTTAAATGTGCCCCTCCATGAATACGGCTCATATGTAAACGGATGACCCCTAAATCTTCACACACTTTTCCACAGACAACACACTTATAACACATTGTATTTGCTGAGAAAACATGCTTTTCTACTAAATCTTCACTTGCAAATCGATGATGGCATTCACAAAACCAGGTTTTAATAACTGTCTTTTCTTTCTGGACACCAACCATACCTTCATGGCTTTTATCTTCTAAATTCATCTTCTTTCTTGGAATGGTGCTGTAATCTTGTGAGCTAGGTTCTCGAAGAGACATAGTTCTTTTAAGTGATGAAAATTTTGATTGATCTAGCAATAGATTCAAGTCAGAAGGAGGTTTGTTGCCTTCGCTGCTGTGGCAATAAAGTAAGACTGATTCCGCCATTGAGTTAATGACTCGGACTTTGTGTCCTAAATTCTGCTTGTGATTTCGGGTACTGGTTTCGTCCACAAAGACTTGGTTGCAATTTGGGCAATAACCTCTAAATATGAATTTCTCTGCAACCTGGGCAATGCTTTTCTCAGCTATGGCTACAGGACCAGCATTTCGACAACGAACTCTAAAGTGGATAAGAAAAATAAACTCTTTCGTAAGTATTTTCTAAATATAGTATCTCTGCTTTTGTTGAAATAATTATTAAAAAAAACAATATATACATAAGCACCAAAAGATATTTTTCAAAAAATGATCTTCTATTGGGTTGTCGGAAAAGTCATGACACATTTTTGCAACGAAAAGCACAGAAAAAATACGTCATGACTTTTCTGACAACCCAATATCATCATTGATGATATAATTTTCTATCATTTCAAAATACCTGAGTGGTACCTATGTTTTGTCTCTTCCTATCCTATATACAAAAGGGTAAAACTAGAAATGAAAATATTTTTTTAAGAAGTTCAAATTTTAGAAAACTAAAAACAGTATCAAATGCACTAATAGAGAACCTTATCAGACAAGCAAATCATTAACTTCTCTATGACAATTAAGCTGTGTGGAGCAACACTACGGTAGGATTCTCAATAACCTGGTACCTATTCTTTAAGAACTGATTTACTTTATGTCAGGAATATGCCATGCTCAGAGTTGCTTTTATACTAAAGAATTAGGCTCAATTAAGATGACACACTATTCCAAAAATCAACTCAAAATAAATCAACTTCTTTAGGGGAAAAGAAAAATGGAACTGTGCTTCAACTGTCTTCCTTTCAATACTAAATTCGAAGAGAACAAACGGGCTACTATTCCATATATTTTAAAAGTGGGAAATTATATAAAGTATGGTCTTTAGTTATAGTGGAATTAAGTTGGAAACAAGAAATAATAAAAATCCCTAAATATTTAGAAATTACATCCCTAAATCTTTAGAAGTTAACAAAACAACACACTTTAATAAATCTATGGGTGAAAGAAAAAAATCAAAAGGGAAAAGGTAAAATATTTTTCTTAATTAAAATGAAAACAACTTATCAAAATCTGAGGAATGCTGATAAAGAATTGCTTACAGAAGAATTTATAACTTTAAATGTTTATATAGGAAAAAAGGTCCAAAGTCAATCTAAACTTTTACCTTAAGAAGCTAGAAAAAGATAAGCAAATTAAACCCAAAGTTTAAAGAGTAGAAATTAAAGTAAAAAATGGGCAAACAACAGAGAATCATCAGTGAAATCAAATGCTGGCTGTTTTAAAGATCACCAAAAATTTGTTAAAAAATAAAAACGAACAGCTAAAAATACTTTAATAAGCTGAACTACTTAAAAAATGAAGTAAAATGTATTTCTGAAGCATGAATAAGCAAAGGTTTATCAGACAGGAGAAGCATAATCATAAAAGAAAAAAATTCAACAAATTATATTTAATGAAATTAAAAGCTTCTGCACATTAAAAGCCATAATTAACAATATGAATATGCAACTATATTGGGAGACAATATATTCACAGTACATACATCTGATTAAAGATTTGTATGTAGAACATATAAAGAACACCAAGTCTCTATTTAAAGGCAAACAATCCAATTTTTAAAATTGGCAAAAGACTCGAACAGATATTTCACCAAGATAAATGAATGGCCCATAAGCACATGAAAAAGTACCCAACATCATTGTTCATCAGCGCAATATTGATTAAAACCATAATGAGACACTCAAAAGAAGAACTAAAATGAAAAAGATTGGCAAAAGCAAACATTGGCAAGGATGTAGAGTAACTGGAACTTTCATACCTTGTTGGTAGAAATGTATACTTGTACAAACACTTTGGAAAAATGTTTAGTAGTCTCTTATAAAACTAAATACACAACTACTCTTTGACCCAGCAATTCCACTCTTAGATATTCATCCAAGAGAAATAAATATATATACATAAAAAGATTTGTACAAAATGTACATAGAAGCTTATTCACAATAGCTAAAAACTATAAAAAATCCAAATGTCCATCAACACGAGAATAAGCAAATTGTGCTATGTTCAAACAATAGAATACTACACACCAATAAAAAGGAAAAATGTACTAAGCAATATGGACAGGTACTACGACAAACACAAGAGAGTACACACTATGTGATGCCATTTACATGAAGTTCAAAAAGAGATAAAACCAATATAAGGTGAAATAAATCAGATTAGACATGCCTGGTGGTGAAGGGTGGGAAATTACTGGGGAGGGACATAACAGAACTTTCCAGAGAGGTAATACAAAGTCTGACAATTAAGTTCGTGAACTTGCCACCAAGAGCTTGCATTGGCAGCACTGTACAAATAGCTCAGTAAGGTTTCATAACCTTGGTATACTGATGTCTCACAGCTGTGTCCATGTGGATGAAGGCAGTGTCTTGCTGAGTAGCGTTCATCACTGTTGTTGCGTGTTTTTGTGTGCTGTCGCGAGAATGTCTGAGCTTGAATTAGAGCAATGAACAAACATTAAATTTCTTGTTAAAATTGGCAAGAGTGGATGGAAGTGAAATCAGAGACATGTTAGTCCAAGTTAATGGGGATAAGGCCATGAAGAAAATGGCAGTGTACAAAAGGATTAAACATTTTTCTTTCTGAGGGGAGAGAACGCGTCACTGATGAAGAGAGGTCAGGGAGGCCAGTACGAACAGAACTGACGAAAATATTGCAAAAATTTTTCAAAATCATGCACTGACTGTGAGAAGCACAGCAGACCAAGTAAACATCGATAGAGAAACAGTTAGGAAAATCTTAACTGAAAACCTTGGCATGAGAAAGGTATGTTCAAAAATGGTCCTGAAGGAGCTCACCGATGAACAAAAGCAAGGGAGAGTTGAAGTTTGCCAACACCTTTTGGAGAGGCAAGACGATGTTTTGGGCTATGTTATCACTGGTAATGAAACTTGGGTGTACCAATACGACACTGAAACAAAGTGTTAAAGTGCACAATGGAAGTCAGCCAATTCTCCATGACCAAAAAAGTTCCGTCAGTCCAAATCACGAGTCAAAACGATGTTGCTAACCTTTTTTGATATCAGAGGAATTATTCATTATAAATTTGTACCAACTGGACAAACAGTTAACTAAGTTTACTATTTGGAAGTGCTGAAAAGTCTGAGTGAAAAAGTTAGACAAAAACAACTTGAACTTTTTGCCAACAATTCATGGCTCCTGGAAAACGATAATGCACCAGCTCACGAGTCTGTCTGTGAGGTAGTTTTTAGCCAGAAAACAAATAACTGTATTGGAACACCCTCCCTACTCACCTGATCTGGCCCCCAATGACTTCTTTCTTTACCCGAAGATAAAAGAAATATTGAAAGGAAGACATTTGGATGACATTCAGGACATCAAGGGTAATACGATGACAGCTCTGATAGCTATTCCAGAAAAAGAGTTCCAAAATTGCTTTGAAGGGTGGACTAGGCACTGGGGTCAGTCCACAGCTCCCCAAGGGAAGTACTTCGAAGGTGAATGTAGTAATATTCAGCAATGAGGTATGTAGATCTTTTTCTAGGATGAGTTTGCAAATTTAATTGTCAGACCTCGTATATTATACTAAAAGTGTGGGTTAAACAGATGTGCCCATTTGTCAAAATTGTGAAAGTTAAGGTTTGTACACTTCAATAAATTTAAATTCTATCTCAAAACTAAACTTTAAAAACTAAGAGGAGTAAGGAGCATACAGATGTATAAATAAAAGAAAAATGGCAGTGTTAATTATTATTGAAACCAGGTGATGGGTAAATGGAGGTTCATTATACTATATTAAATTCATATAGTTAAAAATTTCCATAATAAACTAAAACTAAAAATAAAAGCAGAACCAAGATTTGAACTCATGAAATATAAGTCAGAACCCGGATTGTTAACCTCAGTGATTATAATGAGTATATAGATACAGTAATTAGACTCTGCAGCCTCAGTTTTATCAAGACATATTTTACTTAAAGATTTGTGAAAACACGTGTTCTATTTAAACAAATTCAACTGTAGATAAACTTTTAATGCATTTTAAAGAAATAACAGGAAAAAAAGAGACCTAAGAGACAAAGCGTCTAAATGCAAAGTGCAGACTATGTTTGAATCATGATTCCAAAAAACCAAATGTAAAAAACTTCATGAGATAATCAGGAGAATTTGATAACTGATTAGGTATTTGATATTAAAAAAGTATTTGTTTTCTAAGGTGTGATAGTGGTATCAATTTACATGTTGAAATATTTACAGGTAAAATAACTTGATTTGCTTCAAAATAATAATTTTCAGCGGTGAGAAACACCACTATTATGTGTTGATAACTACTGAAACTGGGCAAAAGGTATATAGGGGCTTATTATACTATTTTCCTTTCTTGTGTGTATATTTCTTGATAATTTCCAATATAAAGACAAAAAATATCATACTGAAATCTTGATTATTTGATAAATTTGGCCTTTCACTGAAATTTAATCTATCACATGTATATGGTACTTTTCATTCTGGCTGACTTAAAGACAAGGTTCTATTTTAACCCTCTCCTCCCCTATACATACACTCACAGAACATACACATGAAAATTACATACAGAACTTAGAACTGTTAGCTTGTTTTATTCATAGCAATATCAATATATTCACTTTTCCCACAGCTCTAATTTCTCTGATTATGCTAATCTGGTTAACTTCCAGGCGAATGGACATTTTCATTTTAAGAGGAGAGAAACATGGATTAGAAAAATATCTGTTGAGTCCTACTTGAAGAACTTATTGGGCAGGATAGGATTCCCTTACAGCCCCAGAGGAGACATGTACAAACCTGAAGTGGGCCGTGAGCTCCATGTGGGAACGCAGTGTCTGGTGGCAAGCCACACACTTAACTTGAAATGGAACATCTTTGCACAGAGAGATCAAAATTTTCTTCGCAAAAGATGGAAATGATATTGGATGTGCTATTCCCTTGCCATCTGAAAGACAAAATAAACTATAACTTGCAAAGATTTAAGTAGAGAGTGACCCAACCTTCCTCCCTTTGCCTTTCTCAACATCGGTTGAAGTAAAATACGATAGTTGTTTATGTGATAAAAACACAAAGGAAGTCATTTTCTAGCCTCAAATGCAAAGGATGCTGAGCTCACGCTAAAATTAAAATTTGAGTCTTAAACATAGAAAAGCACAGAACTTCCCAGATATAATGGATATTCAAAAACATTATTCTGAATAAATGTTTTCTTCCCAAGTTTCTCTTCATTTCTCAAAGTAAGTAAACCTTACTCTAAGGTAGACAAATATTGAGAATATTTTTGAAAAAAAAAATTAGAATAAAAATCTTTCACTTTCATGGTTTTCAAAATAATATGAGGATAAATAACCTCAAGAATTATCTCAGAAGTATGGTAAATTGCCAAAAATTAAAGAAGTTTAATAATTTTCAGAGAATAGAGAAGGAACATACCACCCAGTTTAAAACGCTGATGGAAATGATTCTTTTCAGACATATGCTTCAAACACTCATCCTTGCTCCTAAAAAGAAGGTAGCAAGTTGGACATGCAAAACACTGAATAACCTGAGGAAGAAGGTTGTTTTTATGTCCATCATCTGCAGCTTCCTAAAATATAAGGCAAAGCTGTATTATAGACAACTAAAATCAATCAATATTCAATTTCTTAGAATCAAATTTCAAAATATTTATTATTTGGAATGCTCTCTATCAGTTCCTCTCTATTAAACTTATTGGGGTGACATTAATAAAATTACATAGGTTTCAAGTGTACAACTCTTAATACATCATCTGTATATTGCATTGTGTGTTCACCACCCAATCAAATCTCCTTCCGTCACCATATATTTGACTTCTTTTACATTTTTTACCTACCCCTCTGCCCCTTTTCCTTTTGGTAACTATTAAGCTATTATCTGTGTCTATGAATTTTTGTTTGTCTTTTTCATTTGTTACTTTCAGTTTTATATCCCACATATGAGTGAAATCATGTGGCTCTCGACTTTTTCCATCTGACTTATTTTGCTTAGCATGATATTCCCAACAACATGGATAGATCTACCAGTTTTTAAAATGAAAACTTTTCTTCTCTGAGTGTGAACTAAGGAACTTTTATCAAAAATTAGATCCCGTATGTAAAGTTTTTAATTTTTTTCTTGAAAACAAATTATAACCATCTTTCCGTTTTCACAGTACGTTTGTTTTCTATATATTGTTTTTTTATGTACACATCCATATGCAATATTATATAAATGCATAAATGTTTTCACATCACATATTTTTTCTAATCTTTTGTTCACTCTACTCTGCAATATAACCTATGTTTACAAATACGTATTTATCCATAAGTAGTTCCATGCTTAATAAATTATAATACACACACATGTACATGTGTGTACATATATGTGTGTGTATATATATGTATATACACATATACATACATTCAAGGGGGCTTGCCATTGTTTTATCAAATATTGACAACTTCAGTCTCTTCTGTTTCTTAGTCTTATTTCACAATACCTAATAGAAATCCATAAAAATCAACTGGATAGCTTTAATTCATGTTTCTTAGTGGTGGAAAACTACTCCATGGTGTGGATCTACTAAGATTTAGTCAAATACTCATTTTCAGCGCCCCCATCCCCACCCCCTTGCCACTGTAAAAACAGTGATGCTGTAAACATCCTTGAATATAAATCCCTATTTATAGGTGCTTTTCTATATCAGGAGTAGCCCTACTGGGTTCAAAGGTGTATTATTTGAATATTAAAAGATAATGTATGCTTGTTTTTCAAAAAAGCTCTACCAATTCATGTATCTCCTACCACTCAATGAGCCTGACAGCAACAGCTATTATGAATTTTTTAAAAAAAACTTTTGCAGGCTGACAGAGGTTGTGTTACTCATTGTTACTTCAATTTTCATTTCCTACTAGTGAGTTTGAGTATTTATTCATACAATTCTGTGGGTATTCCATATTCTGTGGACTGTTTATTCATATTGTTTAGCTTCATGTTTATTGTTTTTGTTTTCTCCCCTTCTGGTCAACTTGTATCATTCTTCAGATTGAAACTGTCTCATCCTCCATTTTACACATATTTTTCAAACATTTGTCGAATATTTTTGCATATGCTCACTTAAAAATTTTGATAAGTCAAACAGGTACGTCTTTCCTAGGGTCTAAGTTTCCAAACTTGGTTAACAGCCTCCTTTATTCCAAAACTAGAAACATTTTTCAAGTGTGTATTTGTGTATGTATGTGTCCTTGTGTATAAATATAATTTAATTTGTAAATGGTCTTTAGAGTAATAGCTTTAAAAGTTGTGTTATGTATTCTTAAACTTGCTCTCTTTAATTTACATTGGGGAAATAAAAATAGTTTGTGTAGTCTTATGAGATGCAACAGAAGAGGGACAGCAAGTTTACATTTATACTGAAGACATGTCAAGCACCATTTAGGATTCAAAATGTGCTTTTCCATTTAATCCCTATAATAACCCCATGAAATACTATTTTCATTATTTACAAATAAGAAAACTGAAATTTAGTTAAGTCATCAAAATTACCAGCTCCCCCAACCAAGGTGTAACCTTGGAAGAGACAAAACTACCATTCAAACACAGCTTTATATCTTTGGTTATACATTCTAGGCTCTTTCCACTATTCCCCACCCCATTTTAATTTGATGGGTGCCACACAGAAGACAACACCCAGAAAGATATTTTGCATTTCAATTAGAGAGTTCTAAATGATAACAGCACTAAAGGCATTTACTAACCACCAGTTTATACAAATGTCCCTTAACGAAGGACTCTAAACTAAGAAAATAATTTTTAGTTCAACTGCGAATTATAAATGAATTAGATATAAAGCTTATTTAATTTGCTCAATAGATCAAAAATGTGATTTTACATAAAATTTTATTGGAATATACCTATTGCATAGGTATAGCATATCTACAAATACCATCTACAAATAGGGGAAGGAATGGGAAACAGAATATCTGGTGAATTAAAGTACTCTTTCTTTTTACCATTATATGTCTGGTTACATTAAAATAAAATACACCATAAAAATTTGTGTATGTGAAAAAGTAGAACAATAAGATACTACTTCATGCTCACTAACATGGCATTTTTAAAAGACAGATAATAAATGTTGGCAAGGATGTGGAGAACTCGGTACCCACATACATTGCTAATGATTAAATATAATGGTATAGTATGCTGGATAACATTTAACAGTTCTTCAAATAACTAAACATAATTATCATGTGAACCAAAAACTTAACTCATCAGAGAAGTGAAAACATGTATCCACACAAAGACTTGAACACTTGTTTACAGCAGCATTATTCACGACAGACAAAGTGAACCCAAGTGTTCATCAACCTGATAAACAAAATGTGGCACATATCGATACAGTGGAACATTATTTGGCAATAAAAAGGAATTAGGTACTGATACATACTACGACATGGATGAGCCTTGACAATATTAAGGTAAGTGAAAGAATCTTGTCACAAAAGGTCACATATTCTATGATTCCATTCATATGAAATGTCCAGAAAAGGTAAAACCACAGAGGCAGAAAGTAGTTTACTGGTTTCCTAGGTCTGGGGAGGCTAGACTAGCAAGGGAGAAAAATAACCTTTGATGACAGAATGGCCCTAGGAACACAATAAGAAACAGTGGTAGTATCTATTGACCCACAAAGTGGCACTGAAACACACTGGAGCTTATAATACGTCTACCACCAGTACCACCACCACCACCACCACCACCAAAAAGGGAGAAAAGCAGGATGCTATTTAGTGATATACCCATTAGATGACTTTAATGTCAAAAAACACTAGAGACTTGCTACTCAAAGTGTAACCCACAGACCAGCCTATAAGTTAGAAATCTTGATTCGAAGGCCCTACATCATATCTATTGAGTCAGAATCTGCATTTTAACAAGATTCCCAAGTGGTTCATGTACATTAAAGTTTAAAAAGCACTAGACGGGAAATATTGGAGATAAAAGGAAAAGGGGAGGAAAGCAAGGCAAACAATGTAAATTGAGGATAATTTCACTCTTTCACTGAAGAATGCCATCTTTACAAAACAACTCCTAGGTACACAATCTTCTAGCGACCTCTTCTGGCTGATTGAAGATAGGCACTTACAACCTAATGAATGCTAGTTTCTTTTAGAGTCCTTGTGACACACTCCAAAGAATAAGCAATAAGGACCATTTACTGAGAGCTGTATTTAATATCAAATATAGTAAATACTCGTTACAGATTTCCGTATTACATGGATTTGTATATACCATGAATCAACTCAGGTCCCTTGAGACATAACACTTAACAAGTTACATAAAACAGCCTTTTAAATACTAGATCTATTAATAAAAGAACTGTTATTTACAATATGCCTCCAACATTTCAACAGGCAGTGAAAGACAGTGGACTT
Organism: Hipposideros armiger; assembly: GCF_001890085.2. NCBI lineage: Eukaryota > Metazoa > Chordata > Mammalia > Chiroptera > Hipposideridae > Hipposideros > Hipposideros armiger. The sequence goes on from NW_017731945.1 coordinate 628,250, forward strand.
AAGAATAAGGTTCTAGTTCTCATCATGTGACTAACTCAGATATCATCTTAAACAAGGTAAGTTAACTTCACGTAACAACTCCATAAAAGGAAGGGTTTCTATGATAATCTTTAGGACTGCTGGCTTTCAGCTATCAGATTTACCTGCCCACAATAATTTAATGTTCGAAATCATTTTACTCTCTATAGACAATCACAAGTTTGATCCTTCTGTGTATAATTCGTGATTGCAAGCTTAAGCGAAGCAAAAAAACACCTACATCAAACTCCATGGTTCTCTAGAAAAAGAATACCTGCTCTTAACTTAGGACATGCTCTTACCTTAGCAAAAAGGTGATCCCTATATTGTTGTTGAGTAACAAAATGTTTATAACATACTACACAAGCAAAGGAATTGAAGAAAGGTCCATGTAGTGTAATTGCTGGATCACATGGGGAGTGATCAAACCTACTCGGCAAAAGAGAGGTAACGTTAGAAAAAAGCCCAAATTCTAGGGGCAGAATTATTTAGCTTCCTTTGTTAAGCTAAACAAACACATACACACATTCAGAACTTTATACTTATCTACTGAAATATTAAATAATGCTCTTCATATTCAGGAAATATCACATGGCTCCCATATGCCAAGCAATCCCTTTAGACAGTGACCAGCTCAAGATTTTATAAAAGGATTCAAGATCCAATAAAATGCATTTAGGTGTGTCTTGCCAAACCGGTAAACTTCCAGTTTGAAACTTATAGAGCCATCATCCTTTCTCCTTGCCTTATTTACCACAAAACTCACGAATAATTTTAAATGAATCATTGGAATAATCTCATGTTAAGATTTTTGGCACACCTGTTTCCTAAAAATGGCTTTTAATCCTTTTAATGTTCATTTTAACCATACAAAAATTTATGTCTCTGTAAATTGCCTTGAAGACTGTTTAAAATAGTTAAGATACATATGCTACCGAGTTATTTGCAGTATGCTGAAGCTCCCTCGAGGAGCCTCCCTTGGTAAGGTAAAGCATAGGCAGAGTGAGACATCTGGAAAAGATAATGGCTTAGAGCCCCAAACTCTCAATTCCCATCTTTCAACTATCAGAAGGGGACTGTGGAGATAAGAATGTTTAATGCCTTTAATAATGCCTTCCTTGACATTTACTTCCTCAAGCTCTACTATTCCAAATTCAGTAAATTAATAAGATGGATTTCATAAATAGAATATTTATTGCTAATTTTGCTACATTTGGCTTGCCTTTAGCATTTTATTTTGCAATGCCATACTAGCTTTCTTTAGGCTGGATTAAATATCTGTAAGTGCTTTACGTCTGTTTAGCATTTATGGGCTGGATTTCTCTAAAATTGATCCAATTGCATATCAGTGCAAAAAATCTGTTCAGAATTTTATGAGACGTATTAGGAATAAATACATATTTAAAGGCTACATGTCTTTAAAGACAGAATATCAATAGAAAAAGCTGACTTTACCCAGCCTTCTAGGAAATATGAGAAATGTAAATTGAAAATAATTATATCATGACAGCACAAAACAATTTGAGTTTAATCTTAATCACCATGGCAGAAGTGCATCATGCTCTCATTTTGCAAAATCACTTTATCACTTATTTAACCTTCAGCATCCACTATTCTGAATATTACACTTACCTTTTCAAATGTCCTAAGAGAAGGTGCCCATTATCAAATTCCTTGTTACAGTGCATTATGGGACATGCCATTGGTTTCCCAGACACCCTCATTTGGCCTCCTCTTCGGAATGGACTTTTTGTTCCAGGATTAACTGTGCCTGTTTTGAGTCCTGAATGATTGGAATATAAATTCTTAAATTCTAATTTCAGATATTTGTCCTTTGGACTGGTAATCAAAATTGTAACAAGACAATGAAAATTATGATACAGCATCTTCAACTAAGTGGTACTAATTGCAATTAAATGTTTATAAGCTTTCTTATAAAAGAATAACCTAAAAGTAAATAGTTATTTGGGACAAGGAAAGCAGTTAACATCTCCAAGTGCATTCTGTTGAGGAAAAATAAATCTGTTTCCTTAAATTCAACAGCCAAGAAATATCAAAGATCAAATACATTAGAAAATCATTTGTTCTGCAGAACACTTATCCCCCTCTTTTCATTTATATAAGTTTGAAAAGACGTTTTCTTTTAACTCTTATTTTCCCTTTTAACTATATTAAACACATTACAAAGTTTAGTTATACTATAGAGGAGCGGTTCTCAACCTTTCACAGGGGTTGCCTAAGACCATCGGAAAACACATATTTTTGATGGTCTTAGGAACCGAGACACCGCTCCTCTATCTGTCTCCAGGCCCACATGCAGATACGCCCACATACGAGTACCCGGCGACCCCTGTGAAAGGGTCATTCGACCCTCAAAGGGGTCGCGACCCACAGATTGAGAACCGCTGCTATAGAGGATCTGGGTTCTATGAAAAATATGTTTAAAAATAACTGGGAGGGCAGGAAGAAATGGAGAGGTCAGGGAGGCAAGGAAAGTAAGAGCAATAATTGCTGAAGAATTCAGCTACTGCCCAATCAGCTTCAACTGGGACATCAAGTAATCCAAGTGTCAGTAATAACAAATTTATAGAACATAAAGCAGAGATTTGTTGTTATCTCTCTCCTTTCTGCTTATCCTATTTTGCCCTTTTTTTTCCCCTTTTAAAGCCAATTAGAAAATAGTTTGCTCATCATTATCTTCTCTTAATTAATTCTCTCTTATCCTGGTCTATTCTTCATCCCTTTTCTTTCTTTTTAATCTTTACCTTACGGTCACACAACTGTTGCAAATTACTCTTGTAATACCCTTAGCCAAATTTTGTTCCCAGGGAACTTGCACTACATGATATATACAATTGAAAATTTAGAATTATGTTGTATAAATAAAGAATTATCAAACTGCCAGGAGGATTCTAATGCAGATAGTTTGATTATTGCCTCTCTTTTATTATTATTTCTTGTGGATTGTTTTAATCAAATGCCTTGAATATTTTATACAACAGGAAACTGAGTATTTATCTTTATGACAGAGTCTACAAAGCTCCTAAGCATTTCACTAGAGTAGAATATTATTCCTTTAACATCATTTAATTTTATAATCCCTAAATGGTTATATATGCTTAAGGTTTCAACTGCCTTTCTGCTGGTTTAGTCCTTATGGGGGAAATGCCACTATTAAAAGCTGCCAAAATGTTTATATAAATGTGTTCTTCCAACAAACAATGAACAGCATAGCATTAATCATATTTTAATATCAGAGGCATTAAATGACAATACACCCTTTTATCTTTAAAGTTTTTAACACAATTTTTTTATTTTATTTTATTTTATTTATTATCCATCCACATTCCAGATGTCACCCATTAAGATCTTTATTTAGCCAAATAGAGGCACTGGATAAAAATAAAATTAGAGAAAACAATCAACTGAAAGAAAATAAGCTTTAAATAGCTCTTTTCCTTAAATAGTACAGTGACATTTTTAAGTTATTAAATATTCAAATGTATGCAAACTGGCCTAACTGTGAAGGTCTATAAAAGATGGATTTCCAAAGTTAGAGTAATTAAAATAATAGCTAAATACTTTGGATTAGATTGAATGAGTCCCTTAATGTTACTGAGAAGTAGAATCTCACTTTTTTAAAATTAAAGAGTACAATGACTCATCTCTGTTTTCCCCAGCTATACCCTCTTCAAAGACCTCACTGCTCTCTCAAGCCTCATTTATGGGAGATAAATACCCACATCAAATATAGCCCAATGCTAAAGCAGCTGTTCTAGCAACAGATGCCAAACTTCAGTTTTACAGTGTTGCAGGGACCAACCAAAAAGATGAAACAATCACATAAAAAGAGCAAAACTGGGCCGGCCGAGTGGTGCGATGGTTAAGAACTGGCTTGGCACCCCAGAGGGCCCCGGTTTGGATCCCACATATGAGGGCCAGTGACACTGCCCTCTACAGCTAAGATGCTGAACAACAGCTCAACCTGGAGCTGGGCTGCTGTGGGTCGCCGGAAACGGCGTGGGCTGCAGCCCCTGTGGCAGTGGGTTGCCATGGGCTACTGTATGTAGCCAGCAGCCAACGTGAGCAGCCAGCAGCCGCAGTGAGCGGCCGTCCAGAAGCCGGCGACTGATCTGCCTCACCAGGGAAGAGCGCAATGATGGTGCCAACTTGGGCCAGTGAAGCAACGTCCTCCACAACTAGACTGAAGAACAAAATGACAGCAACTTGTCTGTTCCCCTTCCCCCAATTCCCCAGCACTGTTCCCATCCCCCCAATTCCCCAATAAAAAAAAATCTTTAAAAAAAAAAAGAGCAAAATTAAAGAGCAAAACTAAAAACTAAAGGCTCAAGTTTATCAGCCACCAATGAACCAGGTGTGACCCAAAGATATATAAAATACCAAGGCTTGCCAAGAATCATAAAGACACAGTTAGATGACTCATTTGTTCCCTGTGGCCTGCTCAGGTAAATATACAAACAGATGCTTATGAATTCAACTGACAATGAATTAAAATATTCTGACAATCTGGAGGCCAGGAATTAGGCCTAAAGGGGCAGACTACTGGCCCCAAACCACTCTAGACAAGGTTTAAAAGTGTTTGATTCATATGAGATGAATGATTTTTAGAAGAGATCTTAGAGATGATAACGCCTTGTAGTTTCAGCCCATTTTTCCATCAAAATCACCTAGAAATCGTCTCAAAACTACAGATGCCCTAATTATCTCTGGAGGTGAGGCCCAGCCATGTATTTCAAAGCTCCCAGGTGATCCTGATGCAGCTAAGGTGAAACCACTGAGCTAGTCATTAACAGCTACTGAGAAATGAATGCATATCAAGATGGATTTTAAAAATAATTTTAGCCTTAAAAGAACACCCCAAGAGGCAAAACTATTTACCATAATTTCTAAGTATCTTTTGGAAAAGTAGGTCTGGAATGCCAAACAATCCTTTTATTTAGCTGTATGAAGTCACATTTGAAACCCAAATTCTTGTTTTCTGTTTTCACATGCAAATATTTATATAGCTCCCTTTGGTGTAATATTCAACCAACACTTATTGAGCATCTCGATGCATTCTTTTTAGGCACTGACACTAAATAGGATTAATAAGCCTTGGTCTCTATCCCCACAGAGCATGTAGTCTGGTAGAAAAGAGAGATATGTAAACATATCAATCCAACATAACGGTAAAAAAAACTGCATTAGAGAAATAAATAAATGAAGCATATTGAGATCAAAAAGGCTGAGCAATCAAACTTATGTAAAATAAATAAACCTAGCAACCCATAGTGTTATTATCTGTGGGCTAACCTCATAGGCAAGTAGAATAAAAAAGAGGAAAAGGCATTTAAAAGGGAGAATGGGGCAAGATGGGAGTTTGTCAGACACAAATAGATTAGGAGATAAGAAGTAAATGTAGTTTCAGGGAGTGGCCAAGTGTCAAAATATCTACAAATTATTGGAATTATTTTATAAGTGGTAGTTTGACTGCTAAAAAAAAACACCTCTGAAAACTAACTTTAGAACAAGATATCTAGGTTCAATGTTGAGCACTGTGTGCATAGATATTTCTAATGACTTTTTGCAATTAAACCTTCTTCTGGATTAAAATCCACAGCTAAGGTTTCTGTGAATATCCCAAGCCTTTAAGGCAGTGGGTCTCAACCTTCCTAATGCCGCGACCCCTTAATACAGTTCCTCATGTTGTGGTGACCCCCAACCATAAAATTATTTTCGTTGCTACTCTATAACTGTA
>NW_017731945.1:636345-648402 GCF_001890085.2 Hipposideros armiger
CGGCCGTCCAGAAGCCTGCGACTGATCTGCCTCGCCTGGGAAGAGTGCAATGATGGTGCCAACTTGGGCCAGTGAAACAACGTCCTCCACAACTAGACTGAAGAACAAAAGGACAGCAACTTGTCTGTTCCCCTCCCCCAATTCCCCAGCACTGTTCCCATCCCCCCAACTCCCCAATAAAAGAACCTTTAAAAAAATAAATAAATAAAAATAAAGTCACCATCATTAACATACCTCACATAAACCAGTAACTGTGAACAGTTTACAACGTCCGTAGATTCATCAAGCTGGATATTGGAAGTGGAGCAGATTTAATTTCCTGGATTACCTGATCAAGAATATCAGCAGACATGTCATCTATTCTTCTGTGGACAGTGTCGTTAGATAAGGAAATTGCACTCAATTTCGTAACAAATTTGTCTCCGATCATAACTCGAACAATGTCTTTGGCCGCTGGCAACAGCAAATCCTCAGCAATGGTGTGAGGTTTCATAGCTCTGGCGATTTTGAGTGCCACCAAATATGAAGCTTCAACGGCTGCTACGTTTTGTTTGTGGTACTTGCCAGCAGTGTCAAGTCTGGCTTTCTTGAATCCATCAGCTTTGCTTCTAAAATAGTTGGTATCCTTGCCAGCAAAGCTCGGATGCTTGCTATCAAAATGGCGTTTTAGTTTGTTCGGCTTCATAGATTCGGCTGATAGAACTTCACAACAAATAACACATTGCAGTTTCTCAATTCCTGCTGTAATTATAGATGTAAAACCATACTGTAAAAAGTCCTCACTATATTTTCTTTTCTTAACGTTCTTCTCTACATGATTCATTGTCATGGGATGGTTGGCTAATGAAAATAATATATAACAATAGCTTTAATAATACAAAAGATGCTACATGGCATAGTCCACTCAATACAGTTCATTAAAGTTTCCTATGATTTACCATTGTGTTGTTTTTTTACATACCTGTTACTATCACAAGGGGGCAGTATTCACATCAACCACAGCTGAATATAAAAAGACCGATCAGCATCCAGATTAAGTTCCCATGGTACAGATATTTTTTTTTGCAGTAGTTGATGATTTTACAGTATATGAATTTACATTTACCCAGTAATTATAATTCATGAAGTGTTGTTTTACCTCCAACACTTTTGCTTTCAACACAGCAGCTGCTTTCTACACAGTAGCTGCTCTCTACACATGTGTGACTGGTCCACATAAGTACATTATGGTGCCAACCCTGTCACATACACTTGTATTTGTACGGGTATATGTGATGGGGTTGGCGCAATGATGTCATCACGGCGGGTACTCGTATGTGGGCGTATCTGCATGTGGGCGGACCCACCTGGAGACGGATAGAGGAGCGGTGTCTCGGTTCCTAATACCATAAAAAATATGTGTTTTCCGATAGTCTTAGGCGACCCATGAAAGGGTCGCAACCCACAGGTCGAGAACCGCTGCTTTAAGGGCTGCTTTAAGGGCTCAGTGGGTTTTCCACACGAAAGGCTAGAAAATTTAACATTGTGGGACAGCTCAAGTGACTCTTAAAAATACCACCAAATTATCTGGAAGGGGGAAAATGTTCCACAGTGACTCTTCCAGGAATCTCAGGTCTGCAAAGATACTGAAGAAGCTATCCAGTGCTTTAAGATGAGCCTCCCATGTGTACACTTACTTACAAAATATCTACATAGGCTGCACTGACGAATAAGTAAGTAAACACTAACCCTTTAAATCTCAGGTTAAATTCCATTTTCTCAGAGAAGCAGCCTCTCCTGACCTCAAATAACCTGTTATATACTCTCCCAAAGACACATGTGCTACTTCATGTAATAACAATGAAATCATGAATGAATAAATGAGCAATATCTAATAATAAAAAACCTATATTACTTATACTCAAAATATACTTTTGCCAAAGTAGAAAGACAACTGATAAAGTAGGCCATTATTAAGTATCACTGCAACTAAAGTTCAAATACTTTATATACTCGTTAGCAATCAGATAAAATAGACATAAAGTCTTTGGGCTTTAGAGAAGTTAGGTAACCTTAGTGTTTCACTCTGATCTCTAAAGAATACCTGGCATTTTTAGCCACTGGTCCACACACAATCTTGCTGCTTCTGTATCAGAATGTCCTTGAATAAATTCCAGTTCTTGTAACCCATGAGCATGCTGAAAATCAATTTTTTCCTAAAGATAGTAAGAAAAACATCAATTAACCTATGATTACATAGCAGCTCTTCTACAACCCTGATACAAATTTCTTCCTTTCAGTAATCAATTTAATCTGAAAGGACAAGCTGAAGTTTGAGGAAGAAGTCTGCTGTGTTTAGCAGAAAATAAGCTTTCAACAGCTTATATCTACAAACATGATCAACTCTTTTCACTCTTGTGATCAAGTAACCAGAAACCCCTAATTACTCATTTGCCTTGAGAAACCCAATGATTTTAATCCCCCAAATTAAGTCCACTTAATTCTATTTTTTCTTTCTTTTTTCCTGTATACATATATGATCAGAATCCAACAAACTAAAATTAGAGATGTAAAAAGTTATCATGAATTACTACTAAATTGATGAGCGATCTAGAGTCCATGCTAAACATGGATTCAATTATACATTTTTTTATTACAAATTTCTCTTTATAACTTTATCATAAACAATTCTATAATTTGGTAAAACACAAAATAGCCACATACCCTGAATGCTCTGTTCTTCTCTTCTTTCTGCTGTTTCTCCACTTCAACATGTCGGGCTAGACGAGCCAGAGTTAAAGCAACTTTATCCTTCTGATGGTCAATATGGTCTTTACGCTTAACATTAACCTATAATTGAAAAAAATTTTTTTTCATTACCTTTAACAAATAAAATTAGCTTTGAGATAACATATCCATTTACCAAAAAGTTAATGTATTAAAGAATCATTTGCCTTTATCATTATCAAATTTCTAAGAACCTGTCCTGTGTATTTTACACTTCATGTGGTATTTTGCAGGTCAGCCAATCATCCACCAGCACCTTGTTTTCAAAAAGATAAACTAGCTGCTAGAACATTTATCATCGTTATTTACTTTACAATCATCTGGATATTGAAAAGTTCAGAACTGCTTTGCTCTGAGTCTATAAGGTAATACCATCAAGCCATTAATTAGTCCACCCTCCAAAAAGTCTAACAAAACGAACATTCTTGGCTCTGGTTTTTCAGCAAAGCCAGGACAGTATTCACTTAACAGAAACTACTGATTTAAAAAAAAATAGATCTAGGGCCTGCTGAGTGGCGCATTGGTTAGGAGTTGGCTTGGGACGCCAGCTCTGAGCAGCAGAGCCCCGTTCAGAACCTACATGAGGGCCAGTGACGCTACGCCCTCTACTGCTAAGATGGTGAACAACATCTCCACCTGGAGCTGGGCTGCCGTGAGTCGCCGGCGACGACGTAGGCTGCAGTGGGGCTGGCCGGCAGGGGGCATGAGCGTTCCTGAGCCACCGTGAACCACCGTCCAAAGGCCGGTGAGCGACTGCCTCACCCACCCGGGAAGAGCACATTGATCATAATACCAACATGGGCCAGTGAAGCAACATCCTCCACAACTAGACTGAAGAACAAAAGGACAGCAACTTGTCTGTTCCCCTTCCCCGATTCCCCAACGTTGTTCCCCTCCCCCAATTCCCCAATAAAATCTTAAAAGAAAAAAAGATCTAACTTCTGGTTCCTGGTCCAACATGTAAGCAGTTTAGAAGTTGCAACTCTATAACAAGTAAAAAGCTAAACAAATTGAAAAGTCAACAACTCTTCTTAGATTCACCAGAGAAGTTAGGTCACAGTGTAAGCTGCTGCCCCCAAAATGAGAAAGATGGGGGAGAGGGGCAGATATAAAGAATCACAACTTAGTGGAGCAGAAACCCATAAATAGAAACCTCAGCAGGAACCAGTACTGGGTAGGAAAAATCTGAATTGTAACTGACGAATTGCTGGAGGCTCAGCGTGGGCAAGTCTAAGAGTTAAAAACTCCTGGAGGACCCAGTCATGGTGTCCCTTACACTTTGGTAAGTTTACTTCCAGGAGCTCTACCAGGTTCTCACTGTGAAGATGGGAGAAAAATCCCCTCATGCTTCCAGCGGGGGCAGAGGAGAAGTAAGCATTTTGAAGTAAGAGCATTCTGTTCTTAAAAAGGTCTGCCCTCAAGAGAAACTATTTTACTAGAGCCTAACCTGCTAGAGGTTTAACAGAGCTTAACCAACCTGGCAGAAGGAAATACCCAACTCCCACTTCCTTTAGCCTTCCACATGGGGAAAGGGAAATACCCAATTCCAGGCCCCTCTACCTAGCCTGTCCCACTTGAGGGGATGGACTGAGAAGCACTGCTTAAGTTCACAATGCAGGGACACAGGCGCACCAAGACAGAGATCTAATCGCGGGACTATAGAATGCACCACTTCTCTCATACCTCACCACTACATTATGAAGGCCCTACTTACCAGTTTCTTTTACCTGGTACATCATGTCTACCTTTCAACAAAAAGTTACAAGGCATACTAAAAGGCAAAAAACAGGAGTCAGAGAACAAGCACAGAATGGCAGACATGGCAGGGATGTTGAAACAATCAGATCAGGAATTTAAAACAACTATGATTAATATGCTAAGGGCTCTAATGAAAAACTGGTAACATACTAGTATGAGGTGTGATTAAAAAATACGGTGAATGTTTAAATTGAAAAAAAATGTATTACAGTAGAGGACACATTGCCACTAACCCCCCTCAAAATGCTCCCCCTTGCTTCGAACACACTCATCCCATCATTCTTGCCACTTTCTGAAGCAGTTCTGGAAGTCCTCTTTTGTGAGTGTCATCCTCCATCATGACAATGCTCCGTGTCACACATTACTTCTGGTAATGGCAATTTCTGTCATATAAAATCATTACAGTGTGTCTTCATCCACCATATTCACCAGATCTGGAACAGTGCAACTTCTGGCTCTTCCCCAAAGTGAAAATGACAATGGAAGGTAAATGTTTTGAATCAATTCAGGACATGGAGGCAGTCACGACAGCGCAACTAAAGACACTCAGGAAAGAGGACTTCCAGAACTGCTTCAAAAAGTGGCAAGAACGATGGGATAAGTGTGTTCGAAGCAAGGGGGGTCTTTTGAGGGGATTAATGGCAATGTGTCTTTTACTGTAATAATTTTTTTTAATTTAAACATTCACATTTTTTTATCACACCTTGTACAAGAACAGTTATGTAACGTAAGTAAGAGAGATGGAAATCCTAAGAAAGGACCAACGAGAAATGCTAGAGATCAAATACAGTGTAATGGAAATGAAGAATGCCTTTAATGGGCTCACTAGTAGACTGCGCGCCACTGAGGAAAGAAGCTTTGTGCTTGAGGATATGTGAATGAAACTTCCCAAACAGAAAAACAAAGCGAAAGAAGACGGAAGAAAAACAAAAGAGAGTATCTAAGAACAGTTACAAAAGATGTAGCATATGCATAATGGGAATACCAGAAGAAGAAAGGAACAGAAATATTTGAAGCAATAATGACTGAGAATTTCCCTAAATCAATGTCAGACACAAAAACACAAATCCAGAAAGATATAAAACCTTTGTTCACAGATGACATGATCATCCTAAGAAGAAACACGTAAATAAAATAAACAGTAGTTAGGAGTAAAGTAAACTGTGTAATTCAATCTTTACAGCAGCTTTATGAATAATTGCCAAAACTTGAAAGCAACCTAGCTGTCCTTTAGTGGATGAATGGATAAATAAACTCTGGTACACCCAGGTGAGGAAATGTTATTTATAAAATGAAATATTATTTATAAAACGAAATAAGCTATCAAGCCATGAAAAGACATGGCGGAAACGTAAATACATATCATTAAACGAAAGAAACCAATCTGAAAAGGCTACGTACTGTATGATTCTAACTATACTCATATGGAATTCTGGAAAAGGCAAACTATGGTGATAGTAAAAAAGATCAGTGGTTGCCAGGGGCTGTGGGGAGGGAGGGGTGAATTGGCAGAGTACAGAGGATTTTTAGGGCAGTAAAACTATTCTGTATAATACTATAAGGGTAGATACCTGTCATTATACATTTGTCTGAACCCACAGAATTACACCACCAAGAATGAACCCTAGTGTAAACTATGGACTTTGGGTGATTATGCTGTATCACTGTAGGTTCAATTATAACAAATGCACCACTATGTTGGGGGACGTTGAAAATGGAGGAGGCTGTGCATGTCTGGGAACAGATGGTATATGGGAAATCTCTGTACCTTCCTCTGAATTTTGGTGTGAACCTAAAGCTTCTCTAAAATATGTCTATTAAAATTTTTTTCTACTAGAAAGATTGGGTTGCCAGCTGAAATATTACTCTTTAGGCAAATCAGTCATATACATACACCCAAATTTTATCTAAAGTGGGATAGAAGAGTTGCATCAACCATGTCAAACAGCAGGTGTGATTCTCCAAGTACACAGAAGTTACATTAAAGAAAGCTTATATCAAAAGGCCAAATATGTATTTTCAGTATGAGGCCACATCTTTGCAATAAGGAATGCTCACAGGATCACTTTGGGTGTAAGTAGTTCCAGCTAAGTTTCTGACCACTTGGCAAGTCTACACCACTGTACCAGGTAATATGTGACATTCTACTAACTTCAAAATGTCCTTTCACAAATCATAGGATAATGCAGCTTATTAGAAATAACAATCACAAAAAGCTATGTATCTGAACTCTGATCCTTTAGTAGAAGCAAATCTCTCTCTTAAAAGCAAATTAAATTTACTCCTTAGGAAGACAAAATAAAAAAAGCAGTATCTAGTTATTTAAAATGTAGTTACTACCATGAGAAGGAAATCTATTTAGAGTACACCTAAAAATTATTTTAATTTAAGGAAGTTAATGTTAAAACATGGGCCTAGAGCAGCGGTTCTCAACCTGTGGGTCGCGACCCCTTTGGGGGTCAAACGACCCTTTCACAGGGGTCGCCTAAGACCATCGGAAAATAAAAAGATATTTACATTATGATTCATAACAGTAGCAAAATTACAGTTATAGAGTAGCAACGAAAATAATTTTATGGTTGGGGGTCACCACAACATGAGGAACTGTATTAAGGGGTCACGGCATTAGGAAGGTTGAGAACCGCTGGCCTAGAGTGTGTTAGTTTTCCTGACAGAGATAACATTTTTTCACGTTTTAAACTCTAGCAAAAGTCATGCTTGGAAGGCCAGGTACACCAAGGTTATATTAACATGAGGGAGGTAGACAAGGTATAAATTAGTGTTTACTCACAAAAAATGTTGTTGTGTTACAACATTGTGAATATTCTGGGGACACGGAGAAGGGCATGTTTTGGATTAAGGTAATCCTAATTTAGGAAGAGCTACACTTGAATTAATGATTTCACTATTATTTTACTTTTCCCTAGGCCCCAACAAAATAACCATTCTGAATTACTTCTGAAGCTATACTCATTCAGGCAGACTTTACATATTCATTCTTAAAGTTTACTTTAAAGTACAATTAATGACTCTAATTTACATTATAAAATATACTCTGGACACAAAGCTAAGTGAAAATTAAAGTCAGAAATACAATGATTATATATCCAATGGGAAAAATGTTTAGTAATTCACTTAGTCACAAAACATAAATATGTTCCTAAAACTTTACTCCCTTAGTCCTTTAACCAACTTTTAAACATTTGTTTAGATCTTTTCAGCTTCATTCTAAAATTAATCTCGAGTCCTTTTGAAGGTTAAATAAGTAAAATCTATTGGTATTAAGTTTGCTAAAATTATTTTTCTTATATTTGGCTATCAGTAGCCTATGTTATCTTTTATTTATATGGTTATATCAATAAAAAAATTACTTCTATTATTTACAACTAATTCTGCTGATGTTTATTTCTTTCATGACTTTGAAGGGCTCAAAAGACATAACAGCCCTAATGCTGAAAACAAAAGACACTTAGAACTTTTGGTCTCCTCCTCCTTCTCCTCTAGGTGGAAAATTTTTATTTTCTTCTTAAAGAAAACAAAAATACTCTGGCGGCTACCTACACTGAGAGCAGATAAGTATAATAGATTTGGGAGACAAACAGCTAGGAGTACAAGAAAAGGATTGGTAGCTAGAGAAAGGAAGAACTTCAACTTTGAAAACTTTGCCATTTAAAAATGAGAAAATTAGGAGAAAATGACAGCAACTTGTCTGTCCCCTTCCCCCAATTTCCCAGCACTGTTCCCATCCCCCCAATTCACAAAAAAAAAAAAAAAATCTTTGAAAAAAAATAAAAAAAATAAAAATGAGAAAATTAGGGCCAGTCTAGGGGTCCTAAGAGTTGGCTTCGGACGTCAACTCTGAGCAGCAGGGCCGCAGTTCAGATCCCACATGAGGGCCAGTGACACTGCCCTCTACAGCTAAGATGCTGAACAACAGCTCAACCTGGAGCTGGGCTGCCATGAGTGGCTGGCGACGGCATAGGCTGCAGGCCCTGTTGCAATGGGCTGCTGTAAGCTACCATGAGTGGCTGGCAGCCGGCGTGAGCGGCCAAGAGCCACCGTGAGTGGCCTTCCAGTGGCCGGCAACCGATCTGCCTCACCTGGGAAGAGCGTAATGATAGTACCAACATGGGCCAGTGAAGCAACGCCCTCCACAACTAAACTGAAGAACAAAAGGACAGCAGCTTGTCTGTTCCTCTTCACCAACTCCCCAACGCTGTTCCACTCCCCCAATTCCCCAATAAAATCTTAAAAGAAGAGAAAATTAAAGTATTCAAAATAAAGATGTTTTTTCTTAAATTCAAAAAAAACTAAGTATATGAAGCAGGGTGTATATACCATATTCATATGATTTTCCCCATCACCAACTTACTTGGGTTTGGAGATCAAGGTTGCTGGTGACAACCAGACATGAGTAGTAATATGTTATCTGTGAACACTCACTCTCTCCAGAAAGCCAAGCCCCTTGGATTTCCATTGTCAGTGATCCAAGATGAGGGGTGGCCCATAGATCTTACAGAATTACACTCCTCTGTGATTCTGGGAGAACACATTGGCATTGGAAAAGCAGAAGGATCATTAGTATCAAAATGCATGTTAGGGATTTTAGCCATTGGGTTGCAGAAGGCCTTATTTTGCACAGAAGTATATCAGGTAATTCTAAAAATTGATACATTCAGAAACATAAATTTTAACTTATCAGAATGCAAGGAGAAACTTGCTACAGGCCACCTTGTTACCGATCCAACTGCAGAACCAAAGCTATAGTATTATTTGTCAGGAACATGGGCAGAAAGTAAACTGATTTCAGGCTAGATGAAAGGGGCTTAAATGTTTCCTATAGAACTAAGATGAAAACGGGCCACTAGTCTTAGGTTTGAGAAGTTCCACCATTCCACTAGTACCCAAAATGCTGAACTGTAATTTAATGTAAAGTCACAAAATTTCAGGGCTGTTCTTAGGCTGGATTTGCCAATCTCCCCCAAAGTCTATAGCTTAAATAAGTATTTATGTTCCTGGATCTTTCCTAAAAAAGGTCAGGCTTTCAGATATGTAACTTCCCAAGCTAGAAGTGGAATTAGCTTTCAATGGTAATAATAAGCTTTCTTTAAGTTTTATTTACAATGTTAGCAGCTATAGATTGTTCAGTCATCCTTCTCGAAGCACCTGCTGTGGTCACCCTGGACTAACTTCTATATTAAATAACTATTAAAAAGCAATATTAGGGCCGGCTGAGTGGCTCAGTTGGTTAAGAGCTCGCTCAAAAGTTTGAGCTCTGAGCAACAGCGGTTCGAGTCAGCCCGAGCTGAGCAGCTGTGAGCTGCCAACAGGTGGCGGGATGGCTCAGCTTAAAAAAAAAAAAAAAAAAAAAAAGCAATATTAAAAAGTCCACAATGATAGCAAATGTTCAGCAAGAAAATGCTATACACTTGTTTTGGGAGAAACATAGGAAAGTCTTAAGAAATATACTGGGGAAGGTACAGTCTCTATTTGCCTATATTTTAGATCACTCTCTGCATCAGTTTTTTTTCTATAACCATTCCCCTCCCACTGGGGAAGTTGTGCGGGGTCTTAACAGAATCAAGGAGAAAGCTGTAAAGCCAGAAAAGGTTAAAAGGCAGATTCTATTTCAGTCACTATGAAATTATTTTTATTTAACTAAAATGATGCGTTTTTTTAAATAGGAACAAGAGGTATGGTTACAATGATACAGTCCGACACAAAGAAAATCCATGGTGATAAGGAGTTGGGAGGTTACAAAATGAGGGTCACACTGGGTATAGGAAGAAAAGCTGCTCCAGGGTCTCGGGAGACAGCCCAATATGGCCTCTCCCTGCGATCCTATCCGTGCTCACCCCTGGATACTATGAATTCTTACATTCTCAGGTATACTCTACGTTTTTCTTTAAAACCTGAGGCAAAACATGTACAAAGCAAATTTGGGTTGTGCCCCAGAAAAGGCAGTCAGATTAGGGATACTGATTAAATCTGAGTGCACATATCCATGAAAGTTAAGTATATACAGGGGAAAGTAAGCAAGACGAATTTTTTTGTTCTAGAGGACTAGATTTAACTTTTAATATAGCTTGGCACAGTTATGGTAAAAATTCCAAGTCTAGAAATAAGGTGTAAGTTGGGCAGGAAAGGAAGAGGACTCTCTAATGACATCTAATCTGGAATAGTAGGATTCAATAAAATAATTGAGGAAGGAAAAAAAAAAGGAAAGCCTGACAATTCCCTTATTTTGCAAAGTAAGGGCATTTTTTAAAAGGAACTAATATGAACAGTCACCATCATTTCTTAAGAGTAAAAAGACAATCTCAAATTAATATTTTTAAGTTTCCCTTAGTAATCTCATATTGAGCAAACTTAGCATTGTGAAAAACTAGTTGCACTGTCCTGATTTTTTTTGCTTACACGCCAATAACCACTTCAAACTTGAAATAAAACCAGCTGAACCTGAAACCAGTTCTGACCACGTACTCACAATCCTGAGTATAAATGTCATCAGGAAGTCACATCAAATGAGAATTCCACTATTTAAACAAAATTTTCACCAAAGTAATTAATACTCTCATTTACTAATCAAGTTTAATGAGCTAAGAAAGATTTCCTGGAAACTATTAAAATTTCTAACATTGCTGTGAAACTGTGATCTGCTATGTGAACCATAAAATAAAGCATACAAAATTGTGAAACAGGCAAATAAATGACAACATGGCACAAAATCCTACAAATCAATGAAGCCATCATCTCTATAAATTTCAACATCTGTTTTTCCCCCTATCACTTTTGTTTTTAAGTGAAAATGAGTCTTTCTTTGTAAAAATATGTAAGTAAAATCTACTAGGCTATAAACAAAAATGTTAATAGTAGTTATTTCTGTTGGAAGAGTTTTTCCCTTTATTTCTAATTTTCTAATATTTCTACCATCAGCATATGTAATAAAATTGTTAACAAAATTTCAATTATTAGTGAACAGGCTGTATAAAGACAAAAAATGTTGAGAATCTTACTCTATTGTTTGGGAATATAATAGGTTTGGTTAAAATCACTAATTCATACCTTATAAAAATGTTTAACATCTACCCTTCATAAAGACAGATAAAATTTTTTTATCTAGAAGGAACATATAACCTATTAGTATAGTAAATTGTATTTTTTTTCCCCTCCAGATTTTTGTCGTTAGTAGTACAATGATTGGATTACATTATTTTCCAAACCTAAGAGGAACAGGTATTAATCAAGATTTAGGGCAAGTCATTTTCAGTTCAACAGCCTTAATGGCTACTGGGAAAATATTTTTGCAGTTTTGATGTCAAACACCATTACCACTTTAAAGCAAAATGCATTTAGCTAACACATACTTATAAATTTATATATTTTTTAATTACCGTATTTGCCGGCGTATAAGACGACTGGGCGTATAAGACGACCCCCTAACATTTCCACTCAAAATACAGTTTGTTATATACTCGCCGTATAAGACTACCCCCTCTTCCTCACACCTTCCACACACCAAATAAAAGGTAA
>NW_017731945.1:648947-698105 GCF_001890085.2 Hipposideros armiger
GAACGGTATGTGGAATGAAGTGGGCGGGCATCGGGAGGCCACTATGGCACGGGGCAAGCACTATGGGCAGTCTATCTGAAGTGTACCTGGCATATAAGACGACCCCCCACTTGGAGGCATATTTCTCAGGGCCAAAAAATCGTCTTATACGCCGGCAAATACGGTACATGATTTTTAAAAATCCAAAGGACATGTACTGATTTATATTTTAAAATGAATTTAAAGTACTAAAAGTACATGTAGTCAAATTAAAAGTGGAAACTTATAGTAGTTTATTCTTTAGACCTGATCTTCCTCCTTTTTGGTTTGGATTGTAAATATAGAAAGCAAGGTTCTTAGCTTCCAGTCACAAAGGTAATTTCTCAATGTTTAACAGATTTATTCAAAAGAGAGCTAATTGTGTCACAAGGAAATTTTTACTAGAACCTAAATTTCTGTTCCTCTGACGAGTCTTGAATGCATATTGAAATGACTTCAGAGGTGGACTTTTTAAAAAATTGATCTACAAATGTCTTGAAGCATTCACACTCAATCCTGAAACATATTATGATTTAGGAAGTGACGTGCCACATGCTTGCCAACCCCATTCTGGTAGTTAAAAACTGACTTTGGTATTGAATGCTAAAAAAACTGAGCTATATACTGTTTTATGAAGCTTTTCTAAGATCTCATGAATAAATTTTCTCAAATAATTTTTTATTTATATTTTATTAATAATATCAAGAAATTATACTAATTTCTTGATGTAAAATTGGTATATAACATTATATTAGTTTCAGATGTACAACACAGTAATTTGATCTTTGTATACACTGCAATCACCATAAGTCTAGTTACCATCTGTCACCATATAATTGACCCCCTTTACCAATTTTGCCCAACCCCTTTTTCATCTGATAACCACCAATCAGTTCTCTTTAACTATGTTTTGTTTTTTTAGATTCCACATATAAGTGAAACCATATGGTATTTGTCTTTCTCTGACTTACTTCACTTATCATAATACCCTCAAGATCAGCGGTTCTCAACCTTCCTAATGCCGCGCGACCCCTTAATACAGTTCCTCATGTTGTGGTGACTCCCAACCATCGAATTATTTTCGTTGCTACTCTATAACTGTAATTTTGCTACTGTTATGAATCGTAATGTAAATATCTTTTTGTTTTCCGATGGTCTTAGGAGACCCCTGTGAAATGGTCGTTCGACCCCCAAAGGGGTCGCAACCCACAGGTTGAGAACCGCTGCTCAAGATCCACCCATGTTGTTGCAAATAGCAAGATTTCCTTGTGTATATATTGGGGGTGCCCAAAAACATGTATACAAGTGGACACTTTGGTAAACGTTGCTCAAGCAGTAGTCTGCCATAATCAGAAGTGTCTGGGTGCTGATGGTAACCACTTTGAACACCCCTTGTAATTGCAGAAGTCAAACATGACTTGTATTCATCTTTTGGTATCAGTATATGCTGAGTATTATAATTTTAATACAGTTTTCCTTTCTTAAAATGTGTATACATTTTTTTGGCACCCTCTGTATATACACACATTTTCTTTATCCATTTATCCATCAATAGGTTGTTTCCATATCTTGGCTACTGTAAATAATGCTGCAATGATCATAAGGGTGTATACATCTTTTTGAATTGGTATTTTCAGGGGTTTTTTCCTCTTTCAGGTAAAGACTCAGAAGTGGAATAGCTGTATCATATGGCAGTTCTATTTTTAATTTTTTGAAGAACCTCCATACTATTTTCCATAGCGGCTGCACCAATTTACATTCCCACCAACAGGGTACAAGGGTTTCCTTTTTTCCACATCTTCCTCAACATTTGTTACTTCTTGTCTTTTTGAAAATAGCCATTCTAACAGATGGGAGGGGATATCTCATTGTGGTTTTGATTTGCATGTCCCTAATAATTAGTGATGTTGAACATCTTCTTGTGTGCCCATTGTCGATCTGTATGTCTTTGGAAATATGTCTACTTATAGCCTCTGCCAATTTTTAATTTTTTTTATTAAGTTCTTTATATGTTTTGAATATTAACCCCTTATTGGATATATAATTTGCAAATATTTTCTCCCATTCAGTAGACTGCCTTTTGTTGCTGGTTTACTTTGCTGTGCAGCTCTTTAGTTTGATGTAGTCCCACTCAATTTAATTTTGCTTCTGTTGCCTTTGTTTTTGGAGTCAGATCCAAAAATTCAATGCCAAGATCAATCAAGGGGTTTACTGCCTATGTTTCCTACTAGGAGCTCTATGGTTTCAGACATTACATTCAAGTCTTTAATACATTTTGAGTTTTGTGCATGGTTTACGATAGTAGTCTGGTTTTGTTCTATTGCATGTGGTTGTCTAGTTATCTCAACACAGTTCATTGAAGAGACTGTCTTGTTATAAATTAATCCACCATGTATGCATGGGTTATCTCTGGGCTCTCTATCCAGTTCCATTGATCTATGTATCTGTTTTTACGCAAACACAATACTGTTTTGATTACTAGTATAGCTTTGTAATATAGTTTGAAATCAGGAAGCATACCTCCAACTTCATTCTTTCTCAAGATTGATTTGACTATCTGAGATGTTTTGTGGTTCCATACAAATTTTAGAATTGCTTGTTCTAGTTCTATGAAAAATGCTGTTTGAATTTTGATGGGAATTGCACTGACTCTGCAGATTGCTTTGGGTAATATGGGCATTTTAACAATATTAATTCTTCCTGTCTGTGAGCACGAAGTATCTTTCCATTTCTCTTCAATTCCTTTCACAAATGTCATAGTTTTCAGTGTATAGGTCTTTTAACTCCTTGGTTAAATTTATTGCTAAGTATTTTATTCTTTTTGATGCAATTATAAGTGGGATTTTCTTAATTTCTCTGATAGCTCATTATTAGTGTATAAAACCACAACAGACCTCTGTACATTGATTTTGTGTCCTATGACTTTACTGAATTAACTTATTAATTCTAACAGTTTTTTGCTGGTGTCTTTAGGGTTTTCTATATACAGATATTCCTTGGCTTACGATGGGATTACATCCAATAAACCAATCTTAAATTGATATTACTGTAAATAAAAAATGCATTTAATACACCTAACCTACCATATAGCTTAGCCTAGCTGGTTTCTCCTGAATGCTTATCACTTCTGCACTATCGTAAAGTAAAAAAATTGTAAGTCGAACCATAGTAAGTCAGGGATCATCTGTATAGTATCACGTCATCTGCAAATAATGACAGTTTTACTTCTTCCTTTCCAAATTGGATACATTTTCCTATTCTGGCCTAATTGCCCTGGCTAAGACTTTTAATACTATATTGAATAAAAGTGGCAAGTGAGTAGTATCCTTGTCTTGTTCCTGATCTTAGAGAAAAAGCTTTCAACTTTTCACCATTATGTTACCTATATGGTTTGTCATATATGGCCATTATTATGTTGAGGTGCATTCACTGTATACCCATTTTCTTCAGGGTTTTTTATCATGTTTATCCTTCATTTTGTTAATGTGGTGTATTATGTGGATTGACTTGCAGATGTTGAACCATTCTTGCATCCCTGGAATAAATCCCACTTCATTTCAATCTATTAAATTCAATTTGGTAATACTTTGTTGAAGATTTCTGTATCCAAATTTTCCCAAATATTAAATACAGGCAGATCCTTCACTACTTTTCACTCATCTGCTCACCCCAAATTTGAGCCTCTAAGTCACTTCTTAGCCATAACTAGCTAAATTATTGGGTTGTCGGAAAAGTCAGGACACATTTTTCCAACGAAAAACAAAAATGTCATGACTTTTCTGACAACCCAATAGTTTTCTAAAAATATTTGCCAAGATTAAGTAAAAGGAAAAGTAGAATCAAAGTAATTCTGCTTTTCTGAAGCATTTTCTGGAAACATGGTACTGAAAAGCAGGGCTTAACAGAAGAAATTATCATTTTACAATACCTTGTGGCATTGTATCATTCCATGGCTTTTTATAAGCATGATTTATATTTTAAAATTATTACAATCTCTAAAAAAGCACTTTAGTTCTAGAGTAACCAACAAAAATGATCAATTCAGCATTTTCTACAGAATAGCTTTTTAAAATGAATATATGGATATAATTATTGGACCTCTCTGTGAAATAGAATTCTGCTCCATGTACCACACAGGTGATATAATCTATGAGAAAGCACTCTGTAAAAAATTATTATCCAGAGGAGTGATGACAACAACCCAGTTCCCCATCTGACTCATCAAAGTAATTTTTTGGCTACTGGAAAATCCAGTTTAAAAAAAGATGAAATTTTTAGGAGGTAGGGGGGAGGGTGAAGAAAAAGGATAAGGAATATAGACAGAACAATCTAAGGCAGAGGTTTACTTATTGTTATCTCTCTCTGCCAATACTGATTAGTCAGAGGGCCACCAATTGGAGAATGATTAGTTCCTCCACTACCTTTATTTTCTATGTAAGGGATCCCAATTCAAAGAAGCAACCAACTGCAAAGTGGAATGAATTAACTTTGCAAATCATATTATCCATCTGCCTAATGCACTTCATTTGAACAGAGTTCCTAAGACACTGCATTGCTTTAAATAGTCAAATTTCAAAGCCTGATTATTGCCCACCCTACTAAATAAAAGCATGGGTCCACAGTCTGGCCTGAAGTTCGCATTCCCAGAAGTTCTGTTTACCAGAAGCTCCTTCTGCCCAACTTATAACTCAAACCACATCCCAAATAACATTTTGAAAAGCAGCAATTTTCCTCAATAATTTTATATTCAAATACAGGTAGAACAGAAGAGATAAACACAGCAAAGCAGTACAATATTTATTTACCATCTCCAGCAGCAAAACTTTAGAACCAAGAAACAACCCTTTTGTACAAAGCAATCTTCTTCCCACCCCCAACTGGTTATTGTTTACAAATACAAAGTACACAGAACTGATTTATATGAACAAATTTTAAAACATACATACAGATATATCCCATTCTATAAAGTACTTTACTCAAGTTAAGAAGACTAGTATCACCAAGCCTGTTAAATGAAGATTCTTCCTGTACTGTCTTTCGGGTAAACCACTGATATCTGTATTTATAAAAATCCCCTCCTAGGAAGAATGACTTTAATTTTTCTTCAGTACAGGACAAAAATAAATAAATGTAACCTTGGAAGTTAAAGGAATTTTTAAATATCTCTGAATATAAAGCAAAGAGAAGTTACAACTTTTTAACCCTGCGTGCCACTGCTCTCCCTCTGGCACAGAATGGATGAATTATGCAAAGAAAAGGTGACAGTGGCAACAACAAAAAGGAAAGAAACTCAAATCAGCAAAAAACAGGAAGTTGACAAAATGTGTTTTTAGCGCTGCTGGAGATACCAATGGCACAAGGTCACAGGTCCTTCTTCAATACAATACCTCCAAACTCCAATGAAGCAATATTTGAAAAATATCTTCATTTCCTCCCCAAGTCCACCCTCAAATTATCTGTAAGCCAACACACAGGGAAATTACCCACATTTAGCTACACTGAGGACACACTGCCAATAGGGGTCCTATACACCCATAATGGGATGTCACATTCCACTTCAGTGACATTATCCTGTTCATCTTCAAAGTTGTTCTCTACCAGTGCCTGAGTTCTAGTTCAATGCTTGAACTGTCTGTCCCGGGGGCTGGAGGTACAATGATTGAGAGCCCTCCTTTGGCTCAGTTCAGGGAAGAAAAATAATTGCTCTAGATGTCTATAGCGGACTGTGGTACAAAGCAACCTCTAGACAAACTATTTCTATAACCTTACAAGTAAAGGCTAAACTGTACACTTTGAATAGACAGGAACTAATACATTTTTATAATGTATCCTTTCTTCACCTTAATCTCCTCCAATTCTGGTCTCATAAAGGCTGTTCAATTCTGACCCAGAAACACGATGCTCCCCACGCCCTTGCACACACTTGATTCCTTCACCTGAATGCCTGGCTCCTGTTTCTCCACTAGTTCAACTAACTCTTTTCTAATCATTTTCCAAATCTCAGCTCAAGAATTTGGTAAGCTTCCTTGACCCCTCTAGATGGACCTCTCTTTTGTCCCAACCTCATCACAGGCATTCCTCTAAACAGGATAATTATGTTGTATTGGTATTTCTTTCTCTTCTTAAGAGAATATACTGTCTCTTATTAACTCCCAGTATCCCCAGACCTTCCTCAGTACCTGCCTGCACATGGCAAGTACTGAAAAAGATGTTTGACAAATGAAAAGATTATTGTTTCCAACACTGACACAAAATGACAAAATACCATCCATCAAAGATTTTATAAACATACCTACATATCCTAGCTCTTCATTCTACATTCTTTATTTTTCTTATTGTTTATTATGAACATTTCTTAGCTTGCACTTGAGGGGAAAAAAAACTATTTTACTTTAAATATGTCTTTCAATGACAGTCCACTGTTGGGCTTGTAATATAGTGATTCAGCCTTAAAAAAACTAAACAAGGGGAACATGAACTGATGATAAGAAATGAACTATTACATGCTACTAAATACATCTTAAAATGTATCTGTATTTATATCTAATACCATCCCACAGTTACAAGAAATCTATGAATATGTATAGAAACAGCACAACTACTAAAGAAAGGAAATCTATACTGGGCTTTTGAGTTGTCAAAGTACTTCTGGGCATTACCTCATCTGAGAGTGGGAAAATGGAGGGTAACAGAATAAATGGCTTGCTAATCCTCAGATAAAGGTGTTTGGAATTCAAATACCATGTGCTTTACATCATTCTACCTTCTTCCCATTAAACCAATATCCTTAAGTTACTAGTAAAAAAAATTTTAAGTGTATATTTCAAACAAAACGGGTGTAACAAAAAAGGTGTAAGAAAAAAACAAGCAATAAGAACAATGACTAAAATAATCAGTGCTAAAAATAAACAGAATGCAAATAAACACATGAAAGAGAAGCCAATGACTAAGAATAATCTTAGTCCAGCACAATGAAACCACTATGGGAGAACTAAGAGTTTAGGGTTTTTATAAAAAAAGTGAAATAACCAGGAATTAGTTAATGTTAAGACATCGAGTACTACGGGATGAGAATACAGACATAAACACAAAGTTCAGGGAAGACAAAGATTTGTATATGTAAAATTAGCTTATCAGAGAGGTAAGACTTGAGTGGGGCCTTGAGAAACACACGGAAGCGGCCCAGTACAATGTTCAATTGAGACTTTGAAGGAAGAGGCTCTATAGTCAAACCTTGGTTCCACCACTTGAGAAAGTTACTTACCGGTGAATTTCATTTCCTGAACTGCAAAATAGGGTGAATTTTTGCCTCAAGAGTGCCTAGAGCCTAGTAAATATAAGCTCTATATATGCAGGTTCTCTCCTCTACTTCCTTCCCAGGCAGGAAGAAGGCAATTAGACCTAAGACTATCTATCAAGGTGCTTCCAAGATCTGTCAAAATATATTTGCCAAAAGTAAAAGAAAAGAGGCGCTGTTATAAGCCATTAAACAAAGACCAACATGCATGATTGGTCTGTGCTAAGATTCTAAATGAAACTAATTACAAATTAACTATATTCTACCCAAGACAGAAAAGAATGGGCTGCCCACCTAACAGCAGGAAGCTTAATGTAAATGTTTTTAAAAGAACTAAAAATTCAAAACTGATTATTGACTCGGAAAATGGTTTTTCTGCATCATTCACATCCTGTTGCATCACTAATTAAAAGGGCGTATAAATAAAGGGACCACAAACATGATAGTTATTTTAGCACACTACATTATAAATCAAGGTAGTGTGAAACACAGCCAACAGATAAAAGTGGGAGTTAACAAGAGGTCGAATTGTAGCCCTTAAAATTGAATGCTGTGATGAAACCACTCTTACTGGTAATGGTTAAAAACAGAAAGCATATGATAGCTCCTGGAGGGTAGAGGGAAAATAGCACATGAAAGTCAGTCTTATAAAGGGGCTACTAAGAGAACTCATAACATAATAACACTTGAAGTATTTAAGGTCAAAGGAGAATGTTTTAAATTATCACCAGATATAAAGCATTTACTTTCACCTCTACCAAGGAATATACTCACAATTAGACAACTCAATACAACTTGAGAGATCGCCAAAGTCCTAAAAGTATTATAAGTACAGACAACCTGAGAACTCTTGTTGAATTCTTAACAAGGCATCAGAAAATCTAATAGACCATTTGAAATAGGCAGTTACCTTAACAAAACCAGTAAAGCCCTTAAGACCTAGAGAAAACTGGCTAATTTTAAGATACAGTATATGTCAGAGCTGTACTATAAATTCATGGTGAAGGGCATAAAATCTTTATACAGAGAAAAGATGCAAATGACCACAAATTATATGTCATAAAACATTTGTGTGAATATGTAGAAACGAGAAAATAATATTACCATTAAACAAGAAGGTATAAAAACTGATGAAAGTTTAATAGCCAGAGAATAGTTTGAGAGACTGGACTCGCTTTTATTTTTTTAAGGACATTATAAGAGAAAACTAGAAAATCTCTCCTAATAATGCTGAAGGCATTGTATTTAAATACACAAATACAAAGCCACATCAAAATCCTGACTAGTATATACTGGTAGAATAAAAAATGTTATCTACATCAAAGAGATTGAGGGAAGATCAAACATCCTTCTAGAAAGAGATGTCACATAAAGAGGAAGAAAAGATCAATACAAAAAATGAAATAACTGATATGCTAACATCAAAAGGACATGGTTGGACTGTGATCACTCCCAGATATATCCAACTGGAAGCAAACATAA
Source organism: Hipposideros armiger (assembly GCF_001890085.2). NCBI lineage: Eukaryota > Metazoa > Chordata > Mammalia > Chiroptera > Hipposideridae > Hipposideros > Hipposideros armiger. The sequence goes on from NW_017731945.1 coordinate 657,745, forward strand.
TTTCCAGTAATAAGATGCTTCAGTGGTAACAAATACTACTATAAAAAAGTTTTCATTACTATAAAGTCAAGCAAATGAAAAGATGTAGTACAAAAATATCATCCCACTAATCAATAAGAGAAAAAAGATCTAATAAAACAATATTTTCATCATTCACCCAGGAAGGGAAATTCCCTAAAAGAATATTTTAGTGGCTTACAAAACTCGTTCTATCTGAAAAAAAGTAACTAAAAAAATTTGCATCAATAGTGATCAGTTTCCTGTATATTATGATATTTCACCATAACTTCCATCTGTATATTTTCTTAAGTGAAAAATGAAGAATTGGTTTGCATATCTACTAATGATAAACTATATAGAATGGATCTGGCCAACTGAATGACATGCGTAAGATGCATAGATATGACAATCGATTACTGGACTAGCTGCTAACATTAAGTAAAGAATGGTAAGTTTCAAAAGACGAGGGAATCTAAACAGTGCAAGTCACTGGCAAAATATGCCTCACATTAAAAAAAAGTTTTCAGTTATTGCAATCTTTAAAACTCTTTCTAAAGATCTAATCCATAATTTCTAACCTTCATCAGAATCCCAGTCAATTAGTTATAGCCTCAAGAATACTAAACGTGGCATTTAACTCTGTTCATCCATGTCATTTAGCTCTATCCAATTCTATAGCTGTAAGGGATTCTGGATTATGTCTATTCCAATCTCCATGTTTATAGTACCTGAGGGGTTTTTCTGGATGTATTGGGACCTTAAGGACATTATCAATCAGGTCACTTAGGCATCATTCAGTAAGTTATTAGCAGAGTACTAATGTAATATACTAAATAGCATCTAAGAATCCTGAAAGAGTTTATATTCCTCTCAAAATGTCACTTTGAAGCTAATAATGGAACTACACTGATAAAGAAGCTGTCACATAGTTAAAAATTTAAATACAATTACACTAAAAAAGCTGTCTCAGTGTCTTAGGAAAAAAAAAGATAAAGTATCAGCAAATTTACCGCTTTTTTCTAATGTCCTTTTTTCTTCTTACCAAGCAAGCATTTCCACTTATCAAATATAAATTGTTACCATGGCTAGGTATGAGACAAATGACTCATTCAGAAAGGCTTGAAATCTACAGATAAAAAACAAAGTTGCCTTAATGCCCAAAAACTGAGCCAATCACTGATAACTAAAATTAACTACTGTGAAGTTATTTAAATGAAGGAGAGACATACTCGGACAACCTTCTGAAATAGAGCAACAGTGCTATAAAGAAAACAAACTAACATTCAGAAGGAGAGTACATTTAGTTAGTGCAATTGTACAAATGAATAAACTACAAATTAAAAATACTGCACAAAAAAAATTCACATATTACCAGCAACATATGCAAGACATCAAAATGTTAAATTTTAAACAAGTGTATGAAATTTTAAAAGGCACTTCATATAACAATTAATGAAAAGAGTACTTCTCTGTATACAGTAACTACAAGAAATCATATTGTCTCCACATACATTCTATGTCAAGAAATAACATTTTGAAGAAAAAGGATCATTAAACATATCCCCTTTGAGAATACCAAATCATTAAACTTGCAATCATTCCAAGACCTTGTAGAAAACCTGGAAGTACGTATTTAAACATAAGAGGTTGGCCTAACGGAGAATTCTGTCATAGGTTCTGCACATGGCAGGCACAATATGAAAATTTATTATCTGACTAATTATGAATTTCATACACTATTGGTGTTGTCTCCTTAAACCAAGTCCTAATCCCAATTTTTAATTTTGTAACACCATCATCATTCAAGTATGCCAGAGAAAGATTTTAAAATAAAAAACAAACAGGTTAAAGATATTGTTTCTTCTGTAGTTAAGAGAATAATCTACAGCTAAAAACTGTTCCTTCTCTACAGCATTCTGTCCTTACTATCCCCACTGAAATGGCAAATCCTTTCAGAAGTTACCAACTTGATCACCAATTCAATAATTTCGTTGTTCAATACCTGTTACTTTTTAAAAAATTCTCTGGAGAGGCTTGCGCGTATCAATTAGAGAGTGATAAAGCAACGTTATTCATCTTTATTACTGAGCAACATAACACAAGAGGAAGAGAACAGCATGCTGTTTTATAAAATATTTAAGAAAGGAGTAGCTACACAACAATGTAAACATAGTTAACACTACTGAACTGCACACTTAAAAATGGTTAAGATGGTAAACTGTCTTTTTCAACCATAATAAAAAATTAAAAAGAAGGGGCTTATTAAGCAGAAGTGACAAAGCAGTTTCAGAGAATCCTATCTATCTCCAAGCATCACTTATTTTGGTTTGGTTTCTGGAAAATAAGAGTACCTCAAAAATAAGTTTGTGACCAGATTTTAATTTAGGGAAGGAAAGGGAAGAAATGGGAAAGTAGTAGCAGTTTGAAGTAGCCTTAGCTAATTGGGAACACATGTGTAGCCATATAGAATAGTTCCGAGCTCTATATCTCTCCAGAGAGTTCCCCAGTGGCTAGTCCTTTCAGAGGAAACTACAGTGCCGTGTCACGGGCACATGAGGCTGACTGGTGTAGCACATATCATGAAGTATAAAAATCTTTGTATGATTTCTTAGGCTCTTCTAGACTTCAATTTGAAGAGTTCAACTAGAGAGTTCCCAAAGCACTGTTGTGGACATAAAAAAGAAGTAAAACTTGGTGGAAAATATAGAAAAATAAAGGTAAATGTTAACTCTAGATATGACTTAACCGATCATCTGCAAAATAATCTCTTCTATCAAGACTGTAGTTTAGGTTTTACCAATAGGACTAATACAGTACCCTGAAATTATCTGACAAAACAAAGTAACTTCTTCCAAGTAGGGATATTTGCCTCTTCAACCTCTATAGCACAAACAGGTAAAGCAAAGTAGATAAAAAGGGTGCTGAATATGGTTATAACGGGAAGAAGAATGAGCTTCCAATAAACCATTAAAAAGTGGGGCACCAGGGAAACTGTCAATCACCACTATGCAAGAACTATGGCAAGAAATAGAAAACACATGAACCCTAAAACAGTGTTATATGCCACTAACAGTACACCCAAAATACTTTGATCAAGCAGATGATAAAAATAAAGATGTTTGACAAACAAGTTACAAAACTGTTAAGTCTGTCAATAAAAAAGAAACATTGGTTTTGGCTGCCAAGCAAATAACAACACTAGGTGATATATTCAGACCCCTCAAACTTGGCATTTTCTCCATTTCTGAAGTCATGCTGCGAAGACAATGATCTAAGGGCTGGTCTACCATACAGCCACTGCCTTGAGATTAAAAAGAGATCGTGGGACATATAACTGAGGTATCTGCTGCCAGTTCCAGTATGATGGAGAACTATTAATTGAACCCATCAGGAGCAAAAAAGGTAAGTCATCTCTCATGGTAAGTCTGACTAGATGAAGGGACCAATAAACTAAGACCATGTCGCTGACGTCTTAATTTCAGACTTTCAAGAAATCATTAATGGACATCATTTAAACAGATATCCAGAAACAGAACTGTGTGAGATGTTCTCTTTACTACATCCACAGTTACACTCTAAACCTTAGGAATTTCTCAGTAACATTGATTGATGCCATCCCTCTTTATTACAATAAGAGGACCGGATTGTCAGGCATGTTTGGAATTCTTGCTCTTTTTTAAGAGTTCAGGTTTGCATGCCTGGGTGATGTGAGTAACATCTTTTATTTTCAGGGCACATTAAAATGTACATATATTTTTGAATTTAGAGTGTGATGAATTATCAAGCTCAAAAAAGTTAACTGTTTAGAAGGTAGGTTTGTTTTAAAAGGTCATCTTGGTGAAAGGCCCAGAGTATCCTGAGAGAACACCATTTCTGGGTCTCACAGCTTGTTTATATATGAGAGCTTGATAGGTCAGAAACTTTTAAGTGATGACAACAAAGAATTCTCTCACGTGTAACTTTGAGTGGTGATGGTATGGTAGCCATCAGCCTTGATGAAGACAGTTACTGTGAAAATTTCTACAGAACGTTACAGGTAGAAAAGTCTTTTTCCAGCTGGTGTCCACAGTAGACCTGTGACATCTAGCCATCCCACTGGAAGCAAACTGGATTTGGCAAATTTTGATTTCTATTCCAGTTCTTGATATACAGCTTCACTGTTGATTTGTAAGTCTCATAGAGCTTGAGAGTAGTATGAGCTGACTCTTGGTGAGTTGATCATTCTGACATAAAGAGACTGTAACAGATTTGTCATTTTGTGAAAATCTGACAAGCTGAAGCCTGAACAAGGAAGCACTGATGACCTAAAAACGAAGAATTTGCCTCTGGTGTTAAACAGAGATCTAGTAGTCGGTTATTTTTCCAGACCCCAAATCTGCTAGTCCTCAATTTATCAGCAAGATTTTCCTGAGGAACAAATCTTTATATTTTCCTTTAATTACAGGAGGATTCAGATTCCTGAGTACCCTCCTCTGGACTTTATTGGACCAGAAATAATGGGTAAATCTTTGTCCAAACCTACTCTGATGAAAGTCTCTACAGTTCCCTTGGCCAATAAAGCAAAGTTCTCTTTATTATATACTTCATTCCAAAAGTCTAGAATTCAAATGTCAGCGGTGGCAAGTCCAGACATACATTCAGTTTCTGAGGTGACTTCCTACCTGTAGATCCTGTTTGAGCCGGGAGGAAGTAAAAATACTTAGAATGTTGGACAGCTACACTGCTGAACATAAACAGGCTATTAATTCTTGTAACCATGGCGTTCTGGAGATTCTCCCTTTTTTCTGTATCTATAGGGGTGGTTTCGGGATTTGTACCAATCCCCTTTGGAGTATCCTCTATTGTGATAATGTGCTTTCTGATCATGACTATAAAAGTATCGATGTTGGTTATAGTATTTGTTGTGGTCTTTATAGTCATTTTCTTTTATACTGTTTTCTTCTGCAACAACGGCATTCACATCTTGTCCAAAGAGGGAAGCACCATCAAAGGGCAAGTGTGAGATCTTCTCCTGGGTTTTCTTAGTGAGAGATGTAAGTCGGAGCCAGGCTTGCCTTCTGTAGTCTACTGCCATTGCCATAACTCTGACTACAGAGTCCATTATGTCCCTAGTAGTACAAAGCTGCCAAAGGCCTGCATCCATACCATCAGATATTATACATCTTGCTTTTCCACGATCAAACTCTGGGTCATGGACCAGATCTTCCATGTCTTCCCAGAGTTTACGCTGATACTGAGTCATATAGGCCATGTAGCTAGCAGCTCGGGCTGCAATGGAAGCAGCATGGTAGAATCTACAACCCATGACCTCCATTTCTTTTGAGGTAGAATCTAGAGGAGATGTTGTGCTTCCTCTTTTGCTATGCTCTAATGCTTCTACAATGGGGCCCTCAGCTGGTGGATTCGGCTGGAAAGGAGAGGTATCCCTGGCCACAGGATATACCCTGTGTCCCATGAAGGAAGAAGGATGGCAATCAGCAGGGTCTTTAAAAACTTCAGTGGTGGCAATTCTCAGAAGAGGATGCAAAGGAGGAACCAAACGCTTCTTAGAGGTCACATAATCAGGTTTCCCATCACATGATTCTGCTTCAGACTGTAACGTTACTCTCTTTATAACACCTCTTTGTTCCATTCTCTTCAAAAGACCTGTGAAACTAGACTGACTGGGGTCGGTTGGCTGTCCTTTGTCATCAGCTGAGGGGGATTTGCAGTCAGCTTCTTCTTCAGCTGTGGACAAATTTTCTTCCTTGGAGGTAGAGATGTCCCAAGGAACTGAGGAATTCTCACTTGGCCTAGAATGATGAAATCTAAAACAGCTCCTGGACTGCAGATCACGTATCACTCGGGACATCTCAGCCACTTGTGTTTGGAGATAGAGGATGGCATCCTGTCCATGCTGCGAAGCTGAAGACTCTGGAGGTAAATCCTCCTTGACCTCTGAAGAGGCCAAAGATTCTTGGGGGACCAGAAGTGGAGATGAAGACAGAGTCTGATAATTTTGTGATGGTTTAAGTGTCTCTGTCTCAGAGATCTTAATATCTGAATTATTTGTATCATTTTTCTGGCTCTCCAATGGATTCTCAACAGAAGAAGGTTGAGAAACTATCCTTTGTGGACTGCTGGTGCAACTCCCAGAGGAGGAGCTGCTGTCTCCAATGGGAAGAGGAACACTGCAGCTAGAGCACATTTCTGGGCGATGATTCTCAGAGGATGGCACCTTAGACTCAGGCATTCTCTGGGTTATCCACATGAACAAGAAAACCAAGGGAAAAAGAAAAATGCTTTTAATATGTTAACTTTCAAGTGCAGAGATGCATGTCCAGTAAGTAGAATTCAATTTTTTAAATTACTGTAATTAACAATGAAAGATGCAATCCACTACAGGTCAGCAAGTGGATCACAGAAATCAAATCCACAAGCTTCACTACCCCAAAGGCCTAATATCAACTACTGACATTAATGCGGTACTCTGTTTAGGAACAAAGAGAGAGTATAAACAGGCCCAGTTCAAGTGCTGCCCCTCGAGCCTGCTGCTTGGGCCCACGCTAGGCTAAGAAGAGGTGGCGGGACTGTTGGTGATAACAATTTTAAAAAAAAAATCCCATTTAACATACGTAAGTCAACAAGTAGGAGCTAATAATTGCAAAGAAAACTTGGGAAAAGTCCCAGAAAAAAATTTTTTTCTACAAGTCCCCAATTGCGGAATCACTTTTAAGCTCCTTTAAAAATTCTCTCCATGAAAAACAAAACTTTCCAGTTGCATAGTCCTACTTTATGATTTGTAGCTTTCAAAGAGCTTACATATATTTTTGTTTCCTCATTTCATCCCCACAACAACCCTGTGAGGTAGGTACTATTCTTATTTGATAAAGAATCTAAGAATAAAGGCTATTTAATTTATCCAAAGTCACAGAATTAATAAGGAATAAAGCTGAGACTAAAACCTAGGTATTTTGATTCCAAGTCCAAGTCTCAATCCCTATATCACAGAACCAAGAAACTTTCTGTTCACCTTGGAACGAGAGCCAGGAGTATTCTAATCCATCAAGAAAACAGCACATTAGTATCAATTTGGGCTAAGACAAATGAAAGACAAGATGCTGCAAAGGGCTCAGCTAGTCTGATTCTCAAAATAACAGAAATATTAGTTTAAGGGTCAAACCCATAACCAAAAAATCATAGATAAGAAAACTCCAAATATATGGGAGCTAGAGGAGGTCAAAAGGAATGATGACTGAAGTAATATATCACATACAATCCTTCCCCACATTCCATTTCCTAAAGGATCTTTACATATCCTTCCTTCCAAGATAACTCAAATTTTCTGTGATCACATGGTTCTGGATGAAAAGGATCCAATTCTATAGGGCACCTGAAGAGAGACAGGAAAGAAGGGCACAAGGAGCCAAAAAGTTTGCCGTTTTTATTCTATTATCCTTTTATCAGATATCACCGCCAAGACTAACTTTCCTTTGTCACGTTATCCTTCCATATCCTCACTGAAATTAGAGGAACAAAACTAAAGTAACAGATGTTCTGGGCAAAGAATTCCTTGGACTATCTATTGTGGCCCATTCTAACAGAAATGGGCCATTCTCTAAAGCACTAAACACAGCCATCATTGACTTGAACACTCTTCTTTAGAGAATGCCTCTTAAATAACAGAAATAAAGAAATGCAAATCAAGTACGATGTACTTACATTAGTTTGAGAGGTGCTAGGCTCTTCATCGTCACTGCTGACCAGATCAATGTATTCGAGAACAGGTCTTAATGGTCCTTCCTATGAAATTGAGCAAATTAACAAGTCATGAACAGTTATTCAAACTAAACTAGCATTTAAAACAATCATTTTGTTGCTGTTGTTATTGAAACTGACAGAAATTCCTCTGAAGAGGACGCCTTATGGCTGGCTGAAAATAATCAGAATAAATGCAGAGGAAAATATTCAGAGTATGTACATATAAGAAATGATGATGAGTTCTAAACAAAATAACCTAAACCCCAGTAGAGTATTAGGACTATGTCAATTCCTTGGATAAAGGATTATTAATATAGAAATAGGCTACAAGGACACAGACATTATGATCCAATGCCTTTCAAACAGGACAGGTATCAATGATTTGTTAGATATCCAAGCTCAAAATCATGGAGTTCTTTGACTAAAAGCTTGGATTTATTTTCCCACTCCTATAACCAAATATTAAACCTGATTCTTCTACATCCGTTCTTTCCAGCCATACTGACTCCATCATGGACCAGGCCTTACATGCTAGACTTAAAAGCCTAGATTTTATTTTATAGGCAAAATAGAATCAATAAATACTAAGATGGGAACATTATGAGAGCTGTGCTTTAAGATTAATCATATAAAGGAGGAGGAAGAGTGGGGAAAGCAGGATAATTAATCAGTCCAGGCACATAATAATGCAGAACTAAAAGAGTAGTGATGGCAAAGAGAACAGTGTTGTGGTGTACATACAAGAGAATACATGGGTATAATAGGGGGAAGAAAAAAAAGGTTGTTTATAAAAAACAGAACCCTAACAATAACAAGAAGTCAAAGTTATCCCAAAGGTTTCAAGCTTGGGTAATTAAAAGATACTAAAGCCATTAATATAAATTTGGAATACAGAAACAGAAAGCTGACATTCTTTTGGACATAATGGGTTGATGTGCCAATGGTTCACAGAGGTATTTGGCAGAGAGCTGGAAATGCAGGCTTGAAATCTGGATATACCAACATTAACTGGGAATAGAGATTTGGGAGTGGCTCCCCTAGAAGACTATTAACTCTAGCTTTAAATTGAAACTATGATATTGCCAAGGAAGAAAGCAAAAAGAAATAAGAGATTCAAGGAGGCTCTTGAGGAAATGCTGAAATTTTAGGATTCAGGAAAAGAGCTAACTAGGTAATCAGAGATTGAAGAACCAGGAATGCATCAATTCAAAGAAGCTAGACAGAATAAATCCCAATGAAAAGTTATCAATGCTAACTATGGCCAAAAAAACAAACAAAAAAATGCCACTGAATTTGGCAACAAGGAGACCTTAAAATGCCTCTGAGAGAGAAACTCTCAAGAAAGTAGTGAGCCCAGATGTCACTCTGAAAAAAATAAGTAGAAAATGTGGCAGTAAAGAATATGAGTAAAGATTATTCTTTTAAAAAATCTAGTAGATTGAGAACAAAAGAATGGAACAAAGGAGGAGAATATGGATGAAGAGAGATTTTTTTTTAGGATACAGAAAGTTGACTGCTGGCAAGTCAAAGTGATTAATTTGTGGAAAAACTAACAGAAAGAGAGATCTTAGAGTAAGAAAGCTAAGATCTAGTAAAAAAAAAAAGATCCTCTTCCTGAAAGAAGCATCCAGTCTCAAAGACAGCTTGTTTCTCCCCCTAAATTACAACTTCTCCCTAAGCAGGAAATGGCTATCCTTGCAGGTAGTTAAGTGATCCAGGCACTGAGATAAAACCAGAGAGCAAAACTTCTGGTCAGGGATCATGTAATAAAGTAATTAGGATTTTTGCCTGGGCTGTAAAAATGGAAGTTTAAAAAAAGAGGAACAGATATTCCCCAACATATGAGCAACAGAGTTGCATCACCTACTTTAAGACTAAAACCTACCACTGGTATTAAGATGATCAAAATCATAGGGTCAATCTACGAAGTAGAAGAGATAAAAATAGCTTCTCCTGTTCATATAATTACGGGAGTTATCACTCGTCAAGAAATGTACATTAGGAAATTTTATTACATGCCCATAGCAATAGCACACCAAGAAAGCCCCAGGTTACCAGAAATACACAGAGGCAGAGCTTCCATGAACAGAGAGTAGGTAAAGGAACAAGGGAGGTGAAAAATGGTAACAGGGCACAAAGTAAAAAGTAGAATGGGCAGGAAAGAAACAGAATAAGAATAATGGTCACAAATAGAATTTAAAAGTAGTTAAGACTACCAAAATAGGTAAGACAACAAAAATTTACTATTGGAGTGAACCGTTAGACTGATATGCAACCATTTTTTTTACCACTAAACAATGACAAGTTCATATAATTCACACTAATTAAGAAGAATAAAAAGAATCAGGATAGGGAATCCAAAAGTAAGGAAAAGCAGGAGTCCTTTAAAATATTCATTCACTCAACAAATGATTACGGAGTTATAAGTGACATTATGGTAGAAGACAAGTGTCTGAGACAGCCAAAACAGCAAAGAGGCTGAATGGAAAAATAAGGAAAGAGAAGTATTTCAGAGGAAAAGATTACTTATAAACAATACTTTACATTTTAGCTAACTTCCACAGTGGATATGGAAAAACTTCCACCATAATGAAGGAATCAAAACATTTTAGGGGCCGGCCGAGTGGCGCGTTGGTTAGGAGTTGGCTTGGGACGCCAGCTCTGAGCAGCAGGGCCCTGGTTCAGATCTCACATGAGGGCCAGTGACACTGCCCTCTACAGCTAAGATGGTGAACAACAGCTCAACCTGGAGCTGGGCTGCCATGAGTGGCTGGTGACGGCATAGGCTGCAACCCCTGCTGCAGTGGGCTCCCTTGAGCGGGTGGCAGCCAGCGTAAGCAGCCCGGCAGCCGGTGTGAGCTTTCATGAGCGGCCGTCCAATGGTTGGCGAGCGACTGCCTCACCTGGGAAGAGCACAATGATAATACCAACATGGGACACTGAAGCGATGTCCTCCACAACTAGACTGAAGAACAAAAGGACAGCAACTTATCTGTTCCCCTTCCCCAACGCTGTTCCCCTCCCCCAATTCCCCCAATAAAATCTTAAATAAATAAAATAAAATAAAAATAAAAAAACATTTTAGTACCCCATTTATTTTACTACTAATCGGTAACATTTGTCATTGAGCCCTGTACAGGAATTGTGCTAACTATTCATGTACATGATTTCATTTAATCCCCACAATGACTTTATAAGGTGAGACACTGTATTATTACTATTATCCCATTTAACAAACGAGAAAACTAAGTGAGGTATACCTGGTTCTCTAAACATATAATTGGCTGTGTGGTCAATGCAACTCTGAAGTAGTTCAGAATATATGTACTATTTTTAAATCAATGCTTATTATATAAGTTTCTGAGATAATTTTCAATAGGAGAAAAAGGACTACCTGCTATTATACCCAACTCCGAATAACTCATAATACTGACTGAAAAATAAGTTACTAACTCCCCAAACAAAATATTTATAATACAAAGATTAAGAATAAATAATTTCTTATAATATTTATAATGACTGCTTGTATCCTTAACAAGTATAAATGCATGTGGTCCTCCATTTACAAGGTATTTTATTTGAACTTGCTTCATCCATCAACTAGTAAACCATCATTCTCATCTCCTTTGTGCCAATAACAAAATCAAAGGCTTCTACTTCCAAGGCCAAACAATTTAGGGGAAGCAACAGAGACATAAAGAAAACAGATTAGGAACACAGTAGTTGAATTAATATTCTAAGTTTAAATTTTTTTAAATTATATAAAAAGCTTTCATTCCTGTTATTAGAAAAATGATTCTTATAAAACCAAAACACCAGTTACCTACTAACTGGAAAGTGATGTCAATATATTAAGGTGTGGCATACCAGAAAAAAGTACTAGTTTACCCCAGTCTAAAACAAAGAATATAGGTTTTAGCACAGATGCAAAAATCTAATCTAAAACTGTAAATAACTCATGTTTTTCCTTTCCATATAAAGAAGTTAGAGACTTACGATTTACTTCTGTAGTCCTGCCCAGTTCAAAAATTTCAAATGGTTCCCAACTGCTTGATTCAAGTTCAAATATGGTTCACAATTCAAGATCTATATACTATCTAGTCCATCGTTTCCTCTCCCATTAAAAAATTTATCTTCCAAAACTACGCAAAATACTGCTTTCCGAATTTTTATGCTTTTCCTGATGTCTCAAATGACCTTTTAAACACATAAAAATACTAAATGCTACCCAACCAAATAAGCTGAAAGTCTTGTCTTTTTTTTTTTTTGATAGCGTCATGTACTTTTCATAAAAGAACTTGGTACTAGAGCTATTTATATAAGTTTTCATCTATTTAATTTCTCACACTGAAATACTGATACTTATGGGTAGGATGTATTTCTAATTAATCTTTGTAGCTCTAAGGTACTCAAGTTATACCTTTGCATATTATGAGCGTCAACATTTTTATTAAGCTATTTGTAGTCCCAAGACACTGAGAGAACAGATAGCCTAGGGCTGGCCGAGTGGCTCAGTTGGTTAAGAGCTCACTCAAGAGTGTGAGCGCTGAGCAACAGGGTCGCTGGTTCGATTCTCAGCCCGAGCTGAGCGGCCCACAGCTGCCAACAGGTGGCAGGATGGCTCAGCTAAAAAAAAAAAACAAAGAAACAAGCAAAAAAAACCCAGATAGCCTGATTTTTTCCCAATTCTGCTGCAGTTAAAGTAATTAAACCTTGATTTCCGTCCCTATTTCCACATGTTCAATAATTCACATTATACCGATAATCTTAGCTAAAACCTAAATCTCATGTGCTATCTTCAAGATTATGATACGTTGCCTCAGCAGTTTTTATACTTTTGTATCTAGAGTTCGCACTGTGAAAAATCATGTCATCAGCTCTTAGCTAAAACAGTTTTCTGGGAGTACACTAAAATATCCGCAGTTTCAAAAAAAGACATGAATGTGATGGCTGAATAGGGTCATAAACTAAACAGAAAATGAGAGAAAAAGACCTACCTAAACGAAAAGGTTTTGTTATGGTAATATTTGGTTTCTTGATTTGAGCACGGTTTATACGGGTGTATTGGCATTGCAAAAATCAAACAGTACACTTATGAATTGTGTACTGTGTTGTTTCAATAAAATTTAAATGAAAGGGGTCATTTTTGCACTTCCACATCTATATTATTCCTTTCCTTCAGCATGCTATGTTTAGTTTCGGACTCTGTATTTTGCAAACCACAATAGAACTGCTATGCTACCATATGGATTAAAGATGAGAAAATTAAATTAATAACAGTAAACTAAGAAATTCAAACCAGACTAAATCAAGAAATGACATCATAATGTTCTTTCTGTAGCTAAACAAATCTTACGTAGATAAGTGTTTATTATCTTTATTGGATAACCATTACCTAGTGGAATCAAGTATAAGATTGGGTCACGGAGAGAAGTATAAGATTCTGTCTTTATAGGTACTTTAAAATAGAATTAAGGTATTATTGTCATTTAAGTGTTATCACTAAAAAGGAAGAGGGAACGTTTTTAATAGGTTTCTTCTAGAATTGTAATTGCACTTAATACATATAACTAATTTCTCCATTTGGAACGATCCAACCTTTGAACCTATATTTGGAAACAGAGGTAAATACAAGACATTGTATCAAGTTGAATACACTAAACATTGATTGTATATTTTTTATTCTACATGCAAAGATATAACATTCTTTACATTTAAAATAAAAATTAAGAATATTTTTAAGCCAACTTAATACAAGCTTGTATTAGTCACAAGTTACACAATTCTTCATTCCAGAGTACCAAAAACAATTTTTTTCAAATTTTTAGTAGATTCCATCTGTGACTTTCAAAGCAAGGCCTGTAGCTCATAAAGAAGTGTATCATTCTTAGGTTTATTTGCACATTATCAAGATAAATATTCTCCATTCACAAATATATCAATATAAAGAAGAATGTTTGTCCTGAAGAGCCACAGAATCCTGTTACCAAGCATACTTCAGTCCATAGTAAATGAAAGGGCAGGATACAATTTTTCTACTCCCCTCACAACCTTTAAAAGTTCAAAATGAAAAGGACCGAGCATACCATACGCATTAGCCTTAGAGAAAAAGCCAAAGAAATGGTCTTGTGAAAGACTCCTGAATCAACCCATTACAATACAACAATGGATCACCACAATCGCCCTCATGTTGGGGTACTAGAAGATAGTTCAAAAAAACCAGTTTTACAAAGTTGCCCCCAAACCCAACAAACACAAATACACATCAGGAAGACACTATTAAAAGAAAAATTATAACCTTTAATAGCACAGCTCAACCAACTACAGTGTTCAAAAGAAGTAGTTCAGAATAGAAGTATTCTCTAGCTAACTAAGACACTACTTTAGGCAGAGCCTTTGTAATCCTTTAACAGTTTGGGGTAAAAGTCATCTCCAAATCTCTCATACCCATTTTTCCTGTAAACCAATGCTTTATAATGTGTAGTGCAGATTTTCGTCTGTCCTTGCATTTTTCCATAATGAAGATTCCTAGGCCCCACTTCAAATTCTGATTCAACAGGTCCAGAGTGAGGCCCAGGAATCTACACTTACTAATGCTTGAAAAACTACTGTCTCAAAGGGAATAAAATCAGAAAATACAGTAAGTTCCTGGTGATGCAGGAATCTTCATTGTGAACATCAATTGTTACTATGCTGTAACATCATGACCTCAGAGCTTAGTGACATCTTCAAGCTATCTGCTTTCATGTGATCAAGCTACATGCTCAGGTTTTGAGTTCTTGCCACACTTCTGGTTTTCTATCTCCTTCCTCATCACTAGCCTTCCCTTCACCCTCATCGGTGGGTCCTCTTTTAGATGATACTCTTGCCCCATTTCAAAACACAGTCTTAAGAGACCAGAACTGTGCATAGATAAGTATAAAATGGCTCTCCATGAAGGCATGAGAAGAGTGATTAAGTGTACAACATGCACTTCAGGCCATGGTCTTTGGGAGGGCTACTGTGGTTGCTCAGAGTCGTCTTTGGGTAAATGTGCTAATCCTACGCCCACTCCACGCTGTCCAGTACCTATGGGACATGCATCCGTATTTGTTCAATGATGAACAGGTGGGGTACAGTCTCATAAGGGCTTACCACGCAGCGTCTCTGGGGGAAACCCGAATATCGTTGGTACTTACACTAACAAACTGAATGTCATCTTCATTTTCATCCGTTGTGGACTCAGATGCCTCAGGCCCAGCTGGAGGGGCAGATTCTATTATCTACAAAAATAAGCCAAAACACGCTTATCGTATTACACAGCCACGTTACTCGCAGGAAGAGGTTTTCCCAAAAGGAACGAAAAAGGCACAGCTTTAAAGGAAACCTAACTGAGCACGAGTGCACGCAGCCCGTGGAGTCGGGTCATGCCTCTGCATACGTGGAGCTGGAGGGACCGGACGGCGAAGACGAGTTTCCAGCCCCTCCGAACTCCCCTATCTGCCCAAGGAGAAGGCATGCAGGCTCACGACTGAAGAGCAAGCCTGTCTCAAAATGTCGCTCCCACAGGCAGAGCAGCGGCAACAAGGAACTCGGGAGCCAGTGCAGGTGGCCGGGGGCGGCCGGGCGGCCATTGTTGCTGCTGGCTCCTCGCTCAGACCTGCACCGTTCAGTCCCGAACGCTGGGCTCGGCCCGACACGCTGAGGGGCTCGCCCCGTGGCCGCCGCCGAGCACCAGGCCTCGGCCCCACCGGAACACAAAACCCTTCGCGGTTCGCCCGAGAACGCCGCGGCCCGACGCCCCACTGCTCACCTCGGACCCTGGGTCTCCCATTTCTCCGACGGCCTAACTGACAGCACCGCTGCTCCTGCTGTCCCTGTGGCCGCCGCCGTCGCTGCAGTCCGCGCCGCCACCACCGCCACAGCCACGACCTCCCTTCCCGCCGAGCACCGCTTCGCGCCGCCGTGACCCGCCCCTGCGTGAGCGCCGACGCCGCCGTCGCCACCGACGCCTCCGGCGAAAAGAGGTGCAAAACCGCTTCGGAAGGAGGAGCGGCCAAGTCTAGCCCGCTATCCTCCCGAGCCTCTTTCGCACAGCCCCGTTCTTCCTTCCCTGCACCGCACAGGATTATGGGAATCGTAGTTCTCGCCGCACCCGAGACCGCCCCAAGCGTCGGGGACACTGATTGGAAAAATGCCCTGAGGCACAGCGCATGCGTTTCTCTAGGGTGACGTCACTGCCGTTCTGGGGAGCGGTGGGCGGGCTGGGATCTGTTTTATAGAGGGGCAGGGACGAAGATGTGGAGGAGGGTTTGGGATTGGATTTTGTATGGTTGTGGGAGTGAAGCACAGTTAAAGGCGGGTGATGGAGACTAATTTCTCAGTTTTCCTTTTTTTTTCTTTTTTGCGGAAGGCCAAGTTAGCTGAATTCTAAGATCAGGAACGAAATCTGATGTATGTTTACATTACTCACTTGTTCCCTAGCTTCAGTCTTCCAACCACAGCATGTGTTAATAAACTCGAGGAAGAAAACCGGTCTCCAGGTTAACCTGGAGAAAACTAGTAAGTCCAGGGCCCAATAGAACATGAAGACAAAGACTAGTTAACTTCATCACTAAGCACTACACCTATGATACTATTAATAAAATATACTTTTACAAGATGTCCTCAGATATTAATACCTTATGAAAATAGAATAGTTGCCCTTTTTTCAATGTTCGTACTCAAAAAAGCAATCTATAAAATGTTTCACTCATGTTCAACTATGTGTTTCAATTTTTTCTCAATAACTTACCAAAAAAAGGCCTTTTTTTTTTTTATACACAGCAATTGTCAATAAAGGTTTTGAAAAGAATTCAAGTTGGAAAATTCTTTTAAATCTTAGATTCCTGTTTTTGTCTATATACAAACCTGCCGTCTGAACAAATTACCTATGCCTGTAGTAATTATTGCCTAATATATGTGACATTTCCTGCGTTTCTTCCAAGTGCTTTATGACTTCAGATGCTTTTCTGTCTAGTAAGTTTGAGAAATTTAGAGGCAAATTGAGAATGAGAGACCTGCCTGTTGTGTTCCTCAAAGCTGTATGTAAATATTTCTAAAACTTAAATGTCTAGGTAAAACTTGTATTTAAGTTTTTCCTAATGTGCTGGTGAAAGTTCAGTGGAACATTTTCTTTAACAGGTTGCAAATAGGAGTTAATGGATGAAACTCTTGGAAAACAAGCATTATTATGTGGCTAGAGTCCCCAAATACTATACCCGTTAATACAGTTGTCATTGCAAGGATTTATCCTGAGGACATAATTTAATTGGTAGGAAAAGCTTTATGTAAAATATTATCACAGGTTTATTTGTAGTAGCAAAAATTGGAAAACATCTAAATGTCTAATGATTGGGGAATGGAAGGTTCAACTCTGGCATGTACTCTACCAACATAACACTACAGAGTGTTTTTACCGCCACTGAAAATGTTTAGCAAAAAATTAAAAGCATGTTTTTCACAACTGCAAGATATATGAAATATGATCAAAACCAGGCAAACTATGCCTCAAATACGAAACCTACTAAATATTAATAGTAATTTTCTCTGGGTAGCTGGACTATGTGTTTACAAGAAAATCCTTTGAAAACCCACTAACAGATTTTTTAGAGACATACCTATAGTTACCACAAAGCCAGATTTATTTAGCCTGGTGTAGCAAAGGAAAACAAGCCATAGGCAAAGCTTGGGAGTCTCTCAATCCTAGGAAATTTAAGGCCAGTTTGTGAAGTAGGGAACTGGTTAGAATTGGAAGAAACAGAGTTGTTTGCTGATTGATTCAAGATTCAAAATGGATACTTTTAATTATGAAGAAATGCTTTTTGTATGACTGAGGAAATGTTTTTTTATGTATTACTTGGGTTGCAGATCCATTATTTTGCTTTATGAGTTAAGGTAGTGAAGGGAGCCCATCATTGGGTTTGATAACTACACTGTAATTTGGATCTCTTAGATTTGTCCTAAACAACATTGTAATAGGTTTCCAGATCTACATCAGTGACATTATGATGATATTCTTCCTTCAACTCATTATGTAACAAGTAAAGGCTTCAACTTTAGTTTTATTTTCATCAGTTTTATATTGACTTTCTTGCTGTTCTTGTTGAATGATTATTTATAGAACCATCTGTCTGAACACTGACTGCACAGCGGCATTTAAGATTCTAGTGACCTGGAAGCCACCAAGAGGCAAATTAAATGTATCAATAAGACTTAAATACTTAAGAATCATTATCCAATATTCATTAAAAAAAAAGGAAAGTCTGGCTAGGATGAGCCTGTAACTTATATAAGGAGCATTCAACTTGGGCAAGAGTTCATGTATACACACCACCAAATCTTGTACTTTAGTAAAAGCACAAATACTTCCAATGCAATTATATTATTAAGAACCATATTTGGTTTGAATTAAATGCTCTTGTTTTAAAACCTGGCAACTTGAATGGCCTCTTTAACAGTTTCTAATAAAGTTTTTTTTAAAAAAAGGTGTATAGGCAATTATCCCAGCAGAATATTCTTCAGGGAAGAAGATAGCTCTTTGGATACGATTGAACCAGTTGTCATTGTCATTTCCTGGGAGTTATGCGATCAGAACAAAGAGCATTTGATTCTGTGAGAGTATAAAAGACTAGCCCTGCAGATCTGTAGTGCCATTTCTTTGTTCCTCTCAGGTCTGGAATTCTGTACAAGTGTTGGGCATAAGAAAAATAAGCCTGTTGGAACACAGGATGTAAGAGAGTGTCTCTTTTCTGGGTTTGGTTCATAAGAACAAATCACTTTTCTCATTAGAGCAATCTGCATTATCTACCTCTTTAGAATGTGGACATTCTCCCCTTCAAACAATAATGTATTTGCCCTTCGGAGTAAACTGAAAACAGTAGTTTTTGGTGTTTTTATTACACATTTTGAATAATTTGCAAAACTTTCTACCCCCTTTCTAGAAATATTTGGAGGACCATTGTTCACTGTATTTGCATCATAGTACTACTATTCTTCCATGTACGGCTACTGAACAAGACCTCTGGTGGTTCAGCTTGTAGTGGGTCACAAGGATTTTGTAAATATTGTGGACAACCAAAAGTATTAGAACTGCTTAGTATTAAAGAAATTGGTCTCTTGCACAATGTAAGTGTAGATGTAATTGTAACGATCTTGCTGGCAGGTCATAAGTATTAAGATCTATTTAACCTCTTTTATGACAATCTACATGTTAGAATAGTTGTCAAAATCTATTTACCGAAGAGCAACTGTGGTGGAATTTAAGGCAGGTATGTCTAATATTTGTTTCTTCCTACAAGGTGAAGGAGGGTGAAAAATCCTAGACAAAAAGACATCTCTGTATGATTTCACACTTATAGAAAAATTGCAAGAATAACATTTGTTTCTATCATATTCTCTCTATCTCTATAATATCACATACATATATATATTTTTTTCTCTGAATCATTGGAGAGTAGGATGTATCATCCTTTCTTATCCCTTAATATTCAGTGTGTATTTCCTAAGAATCAGAATTTTCTTTGACATAACCATGGTACTTGTTTAGTCTACCTGGGCTGCTATAACAGTTTACCATAGACCGAGTGGCTTAAATAACAATTTATTTTTCACAGTCTGGAGGCTGGGAAATGCAAGATCAAGGTGCCAGCAAAATCGATTCTTGGTGAGAGCACTCTTTCTGGTTTGCAGTATTATTGTATCTTCACATAGTAGACAGCAGAGAAGCAAGCTGTCTCCTGTCTTTCTTATAAGGACATTAATCCCATCATGAGGGCTCCACCATCATGACCTAATTACCTACCAAAGGCCTCAACTCCAAATACCATTCCATTGAGATTAGTGTTTCAACATATGAATTTTGGGAGGAACACACACATACAATCGGTAACAATACTGTTATCAAAATCTGGAAATTTAACATTGATATACTTTTTTCTAATCTACAGACCTTGCCACATTTTATCAGTTGTCCAGTCCAGGATCACACAAGAGCATTGAGTTACATGTCTCTTTATTCTTCTTTAATTTGGAGTTTTTAAGTCTTTTTCTTTCATGATATTGATGTTTTTGAAGTACTAAGGCCAATTATTTTATAAAATGTCCCTCAATTTTGGTTTGTCAGATCTTTTCTCATTAAAGTTATGCATTACCAGGCAAAATACTAGAAGTGATGTTGAAGTGTTTTGAGGTAATCCTACCTTCACATGCAGTATAAAAAATAATAGAGTACTTCTGGTATAGCAGCGTGAGGAGCTATGCTGACCTGCTTCCGAGTGAAACTGATGAAAGTTACATTAAAAAAGGTTTAAAGCCTCTGAGAGTGGTGCTAAGGACAACAAATGAAGGAAATCTATGAAAATTCTTCAACAAAAGCAAGAGTCTATGGTATGTGAACCAAGATCTCTCATCCCCTTCCCAGCTCAGTGAGACAGACCACTCCAGACTGCTGCGAACAAGAAGGGGTCTCTCTCTCCACTCCCTCACCCCCTAACTCCCAGTCCCCGTCCTTTTTCTGGAAGAGGCAGGACATCTTGTCCTCAGCTACTGTTGCTGAGGCTAAGTCTTGGGTGACTACAGTTGAGAGGCGGGGGCTCTTCCTTTTCATGGACCAGGAATTCACTTTGAACACTTTAATGCTGGGGCCTTTGTCACCCTTGTCCGACCTGGTAAAGCAATGGTTCTATGCCAGGAGATACAAGGCCAGAGGACCTCAGGCTGATGCCCCCACTCCTCCAAGTGTTCAGCTCCTAGAACGGGATATCCCTAAAAGAGAAGTTTGCCATTGTCTCTCCACCCTAGCCCAGAGCCCTGGTTTAGAGATTATGCCTGGGAGGAAGAGCAGGCTGTAAATAGCTTGTAATCTCTTCACAAAAAAGCTGCCTTCATTTGCAACAGATAGTGAAGGTCAGCCCTATAGATACTCTCAAGAACAGTGGAACTTGTGATGAAAGGCCATGGGGAGGATATTCAAGATACAAACTAACTGGAGGCTGTGTTCTTTTCATGAGAACCATGGAAGAAGATAGCTAAAAGCAATCAGTCCTCTTGGGGGAAAAAAAAATATCAACCGCTGATCTCAGAATCTATTCCTTCAGAGTCAGAATGTGATTGGATTACTTTTCGAGCAATTTATCCCCCGCTGCACTGAAAACAATTGAGCAACCAGCAGGAATGTGTGCATTTTAACTGCTGGGTGTGCTCAGGCAAAAAGGCAGAGCCCTACCCAAACCACTGGTGCCTGTGAGATGCTGCACCACACTGAGAAGCAACACAAAGGCTTCACGGGGGTGGGGGGTGGGGGATGGNAGGGGGGTGGGGGTGGGGTGGGGTGTAGGCTTCCCTAAAGTAATCCAGACAGTGTGGCTGTGTATCATTTCGTGAGAATTAACATTTTTACTATGCTGAGTATTCCAAACCATGAATGCAGCACTCCATTTACCTCCTGTGATGTTTTTCATCAGCATTATGTAGTTTTCAGCATATAATCCTGTACATGTTTTGCTAGATTTATTCTTAAGTATATATATTTTTTGGAGTGATGGTTAAAACTAGTATTGTATTTTTAACTTTGGTGTCCATATGATCATTGACAGTATACAGAAATACAGTTGCCTTTTTTATATTGATCTCATTATCTTGTCACCTCCCTGAACTCACTTGCTACTCTTACCAGGATTTTCTTTTTGTAGATTCCTTGGGATTATCTATGTGGTTAATTTTATCTGCAAATAGCAACAGTTTTTCTTCCTTCCTTTCCAAACTGCATGCCTTTTATTTACTTGTCTTGCTTTCATGTACTGGCTAGAATGTCCAGCATGATGTTGAATAAAAATAGTAGATTGGAAATCTTTGCCTTGTTCCTGATCTTAGGGGGAAAGCATTCTCTCTTACACCATTAAATATAATGTTAACTATAAGTTTTCCATAGTTTTTTGTGTTTATCACAAATGAGTGCTGAATTTTGTCAAGTGCTTTTTTCTGTGTCAATTGATAGCACAATTGCTGTTTGCATGTTCAGGTTAATCATGATAGAATAATGCCAAACCGATGGATTACCTTTAAAATCATGAGGTACAGTGTTCACACACTGTTAGTGTGATCATAAAATGGAACTGTGTGGGAAGCAAATGGCCCTGGAAGTGGTCCCAGGACTGAGGAGCAGATAGAGCTAGCTCTCCAAAGTGCTCCTATATTTCCCTTTCTCCTCCTTTTTGCCTCTGGGTCCTGCCACTCTCAATACAAAATAGTCCCTTTTTTTCCATGGAGGATATAGCTTATCTACCACAAAGTTCCCAGATATTAGAACCCCAAATAATTGTTTGCCTATAGTCAGTATATGTCTGATGTGTGTGTGTCTGTGTGTACACACTTTCTGGTACATTCTTGCTTAACACAGAAAAGCAAAATACAAACCATTGGGACACTTGTTAAAGAATGTCCTATCTCTAACCAAAACAAGTAAGCAGACATAACAACACTGAAGACATTCCTATTCAAGTGAGGAATAAAATGAACATGTCTGTAACTACGACTAGTATCTCTGGAAATCATAAACAATGCTGAGGTAAGGACAGCAAAGTAGCAAAAAGTATTAGAAAGACTAGGTAAAATGACCATTATTTGAAGATGAAAGGTTTATTTCCCCTACCCAAAAAACAAAAAGAGTAATGTGGAAACTTAAAAAGAAAACATATATCAAAATTTCTCTACACAGCAATGACCAATTATAAAAGTAAAAATGTTCCATTTAGAGTAGCAACATATAAAATATAAAAACATTCAAAAGAACCAAATTCCTAAGTGTGTAAGACCATTATGAAAAAAATGCAAAAATTTACTGAGGAAAAGAAAAACTATAATATTCAATATAAGAAGACCTTGTTTCTGAATTGGAAGAATCAGTTTTGTAAAGATATAACTTCTTCCCAGATTTGAAAATTACTTAAGTGTAATTCCGATAAAAATATCAAGAGTATTTTGGGGTAAAGGGGGATGGGGGAAGATAAATCAAAATGATTGTAAAACTCATCTGGATTAATAAATTTATGAATAGTACAAATATTCTTTAAAAAGAATATTGCTTTATAATTAACTATGTTATAGTTTACAAATCTCTAGTAATTAAGACATTGAAATGGCAGAATTAAAGCATGAGTTTCACCTCTCCCAATTTTTTTTCCAAAGATGAATATAAAGAAATTGATGTTCACAAAGACAGTAAGAGAGATTTTGGGGTGGGGGACAGACACCATAACTAGGGAATTAATACGACTAGGTCTGTCTGGAATTTTGAGAGGTTCTATAATATAAAGAACTACCATTTATAGACTGATTATTACATGCCACATGCTGTGCTATGCATACTACATACATAACTTCATTTGATCCATACAACTTTATAGGGTATTCATTTGGTACTATCTCCATTAGACAATTGAGAAAAATGTGGGAGACAAAACAGATGGAGTAGTAATAGATGGAGATTTCACAGGGCAGAGGAAGCAAATCAGTTTGCCCCAGAAAACTCAGAAGGGGCTAAGAATTGACACCAGGTACAATGGATGATGGAGCTAAGGTTCTACATAACAGAAAGGTTGAAAGACTGCACACAGGAACTGTAAGTCCCTCCTCTTACATATCTCCACATATTTACTCACAAGACATTCTCTGCATTAAGCTAAAAGGAGATATCCAGGGCCCAGGACACCATGTGTAGTTGTGGGCATGAGTGACAGCTGAAAAAAGAATTCATTGAAAGTGTTTTTGGAACATTGTCACTTTTAGCCACTTTCTCCTGTCCTGTCTGCAAAATATTAGCCAGGAGAACCAAGGGATCTTCCGGAGAACACTTAATTCAGCAGCAATCAAAAGACTCAGGATCAGACTGATATGTAGGTTATCCCCCCAAAAACAAATGGCTTTCTACCCGGGGACTCACAGGTGAAGCTCCCCAGGTAATAAGATTAAATGTAAAAGAACATCTATAAAATAGAAAGGCCTTGGGGAGGAAATGAATATTTAAGATGAGAAAAAGAGTTCTTGGGTGAAACAAATATGCCCAGAAATATATATTTTTAAAATTGTTTTCCCAGAGGAATAAATAAAGAGCACCTGGCAATAAACACAGTGTTTTAATAAGGAAAACAGAGAACAAAAAACAGGTCCTGGAAACTAGAATTTTGACAGTTGAAATAAAAAATTCAATAGATGGCTGGCTGTAAGTTATACAGTTTAAGAAATCTTTCAGAAACAAACAAACAAAAAAGCCCAGAGACTTTTTTTTTTAAATGTAGAGAAAAGATAGGAGACATACTCAGTACATGACCATTGGATTTCCAGGATAATTGGAATTCCAGAAGATAAAATAAAATGTGGGGAGGAGAATGTTACATAGAAATTATACAAATAGTAATAAAATAAATTTTCCCAGAATTGAAGGATGCAAGTATCTAGATTGAAAGGGTCCATCATGTACCCAGCACAATGAGGAAAAACAAGATAAACAGGCACATTTTCATCCAATTCTAGTATATCAGAGAAAAGAAGATTAAAAAGAGCCTCAAGGAGAATGAGGAGATAGGTTTTGAATAAAAGAATGAGGTTCACAGTTGCATTATGCTTCTGAATAGCAACATTGGATGTAACTCTGGTATGAAACCAATTAGGTAGTTACTATCTTTTCCCTTCCCCTCTGATAAAGCAAACAAAGCGACAAGAAAACAAAGATCAAAAAAATATTGCCCCACTTTTTCAGCAAATAAAGTGATAGACAGTATCAGCAGAACCCAAAAGACATTAATTAAAATTAAACAGAAAATGCAAAGAGAACATCTACAGGCCTCATGAGTGGCAGATCTCAGAAAGTTACCAGCAAAACTATACCTCCTGAAAACGAGGAACTCATCCAGAAATGTAAAATCTATACCCTATAAAGCTAAAGTAACAACAGTGGGGAGAGGTAGGCGGAGCTTCAGCAGGAGTCATGAGGTTGGGATGTAGAGACAAAAGGCACAGAGAGAATCTAGGGGGCTCCTAGCAGCAGATCTCAGACAGATGCAACAAAATCATACTCCCTGAAGGTGAAGGGCTCATCCGGAAGGGCAGGGGCTCTGTCCTCTGTTTGCTGCTGTCAGTGAAGGACCTGGGGATGCAGGGCTGGTGACAGAAATCCTTCCACACTCAGGGCACAGAACCAGAGTGAGCAGGGCTACACAAAAAATGTCTCAGAGGATTCATACCAGCCAGAATCAGCGGTCTCTGTCAAGTAAGGCGAGATTTGAAAGGTTTGAAGTCTAGAAAGGAACCCTGGTCCCTACCACCATTCATGAACCCATGTGAAAATAGGTGGATCAGGAAAAACCATGTCATTAAAAAATCTGTTCACGAAAGGCTATGGCACAGCATCAGTAGAAGATTTTTCTAAGTAATAATGTGACAAAGAGCTGCAAAACTGACAAATGCATGAAAGACATTCACAGAAAAAAGCTGTCACAGAACAGATGAAAAGGACACCACGGAGTAAAAATCTTAACAGAACAACATTTCCATGGAGAAGACCACAGAACAGATATTCAGAAACTCATCTATAAGCTTTTACTTGGCTACTTTTGCTGTACCACCTTTATACTGAGCATGTCCTTTCCCTTTAGAGAACAAAAAAATATGCATCAGTTTATTTTTCTTTAAAGCTTCAATTTTAACTCTTTACTCCACCTTTAATTTTTTTTCCCTGGAATTTGGTTTGAGGTAGGAATTTACTTAAAGCTTTTCCATACACTAGTTTTATTTTGGGGTGGGAAATGTGTATTTCCAAACAAAACATACTTCATGCTTATCTGGCTGCTAGAAATTCTCTAGCTTGATGCATCGTGGATACTTAAGGTGGAATCTACAGGCAGCTGCTTCAGCAAGCTAGCTGCTCTGTCAGGAGAGCCCGCGATGTCACAGATGTCTCCCAGGCTGTCACTGCACATGTCTGTCTGCGCTCACTGCCAGGGAGGCTGCAGATTCTCCAACAAAATCCAGTGTTAGATGTAGAACTGGAGGTGCTCCACTGCAGACACCTATAGTATATATAAAAGCAAAATTTTAAAAACAGGGCAAATTAATGGCATTGTTTTATAATACGTTTAATAGTTGTATGTTATTTTTCTATCTACTCCATTTTTTTGTTTAAAAATACAAATGGTTAATAACCATTATTCATGATTGTGAGTTAGGAATTGCATATTTTATTCAGAGGAATTCCAGCATTGCAAACAAAGTATTTTACATTTATTTTTGTCTCAAGTGACTTTAAAAGAAATAAGGGAAGTAGAATGAACCCCCCTATTCACATACTGAACAATCATCATTGAAAAATTATCAATGACAGACAATTCTGTCTGTCATTCTTCAGGTAACATATATTACTTGTTAAGTGTCTGAAAATTTTCCAAGCCTACCTTACCCCATTCAAAACTCAGAAAAAACACGATGAACTAACTAGGTCAGTGGCAAAATTAGTGTAAAGCTAATAAAGTTTACTTGCATGGATGCCTTTTTGAAAGGGGGCCCTAGAAACATCTTCACATTTATGTTTTAATTTTCAAAAATTAGACATTTCAACAGTAATTTGTTAAGACCACTGTCTCCTGCCATTCCAACTGCCCCTTGTTTATACTTTCTTCTTCTAGTGTAAACATGGAGTGGCAGGAGGCATTTCTGAGATTTTGTTCGGATTTACTGGGATATAATTTTTTGCTTTGCAATGTCTTCTATGTATAATTACGGTATTGCTGACCATCTCAATTTGGGATGTATTCTAGAAATACTTTGAAGGTGGTCAATTCAAAGAATATTTAAGAGCACTCACTCCACAGGAAATTTAAAATGCCCTGAAATCTTATAGCTCAGATATCAAAGTAACTCAATGGGTTTCCTCAAATTTGACAATTGTAAAAGTGACACTGTATTATTAGTAAAGAGTTGAGAATTTGAAAGAACCCTCTGTAAAATGTCAAAAAATAAAAAGCAAATTTCCATGAACTATATTAGAAGACACTCCAAATTAGCTTCCTGATCCTCCTATAGAAAAGGATATAACAAAGTTGTCAAATGAACAGAAAATCAACATGCCTGCTTTTGTTGGTCTAAATAAATATTTCAAATTGTACTAATAGTGTATTCATGATTTTGTGGGTTTGTTTCCTACACAGAGCTTGCCAAATTCAATAAGCAACAGGACGTATAAAACCTACAACCATATATGAGGTTATTATATTATCCTTTGAAAGATGAGTAAATTGAAGTTCAGAGAGATCAATCAATTCTCCAAGGTCACATAGATATTAAAGGGTGGAACATAATTTAAAATCACATTTTCAATCCCTAAAATATTGGGTAGTAAATATAAAGAACCATACAATAGTGTTGGTTACCCATTTTTGACAAACTATGGCAACACTTAACCTCTTGAAACTTCAGTTCGGTATATACGAGAGATAGTGATAGAGAGAGAGAGAGAGAGAGAACAAAAGAGAGAGATCCTACTAGATCATCTTTAAGTTGTCCCTTCAAAACTAGGCTCATGGCAGCTACCTGGAATGCAGTACAGGGTGTAGGGCACAGTCTATCATAGGGCAGTAAGACGAGGACGAGGATTGCTAGGCTTCTTGACATAGTAAAACCTGTAGAAATGTGATGATTTGTAATATATACTGCTTTGTGAATAATGACTCTAGGAAAATCCCTCACCCTCATGAAATATATAGGGGCAAATACGTATAATTACACATAGGTTTCTGTTGAGCTAACCAACCTAGAAGAGAAAAAAATGTAGCAGTATGCTACTTACTGGGCAGTGCTGTATCTGACTAACTCATTAAGCATGTCCAAGTTAAAATTTTTTTAATTAAATTTTTCTTCTGAGATAATTCTAGATTCACATGCATTGTTCTTAAGTTTCCCCTTGGTGAATCTTGCAATACTATAATGCCATGTGTCAACAAGGACACTGACAGTTATACAGTCAAGATGCAGAACATTTCTATCACAATGACCTTAACGTTGCCCTTTTATAGTCACACTTCCTTAACCTTCCTTCCATCCACTTCCTTAACCCCTGGCAACCACTAATCTGTTCTCTATTTTAAAATTTTTGCCCTTTCAAGAATATTACAGAAATGGAATCATACGATATGTGATTGTCTGCAATTGACCTTTCTACTCAGGACAATTTCCTAGAGGTTCATTTAACTTGTTTTAAATATCAATAGTTTCTTCCTTTTTATTGCTGAGTGGTATTCTATGCTATAGATGGACCACAGCATCTTTGTGCATGTGGATGTTCAGTTGTTCTAGCACCACTTGTTGAAAAAACTTTCCTTTCTCTATTGAATTGCTTTTGTGCCTATGGCAAAGATCAGTTGATTTTATGTCCGTGGGTCTATTTCTGGGCTCTATTTGATTTCAATAATCTACTTGTATACTCTTTTGCCAATACCAGACTATCTGGATTGTCACTTTATAGTAAATCTTGAAGTCGGGTAGTCAATCCTTTGATTTTGCTCTTTTTCTTCCATACTGCGTTGGTTATTCTGGGCCTTTGCTTTTCCATCGAGTTAACCAATCTAGAAGAGGAAAAAAATATAGCAGTATACTACTTACTGGGCAGAGCTGTATCTGGCTAACTCATAAGAATGTCAAGATTAAATTTTTTTTTAATTACATTTTTCTTTTTAGAAAAATTTCTTCTTTTTCTTTTACAGAGTGTTTGTTGATATCCACAAGTACTTGCTGGGATTTTGATTGGGGATGCATTGACTCTATAAATCAAGTTAGAAGAACTAACATCTTAACAATATTGAGCCTTACTATCCATGATACTAGAGTCTCTCTCCATTTATTTAGATCTTTGATTTCTTTCATCACTTTCCCTCATACAGATCTTATATTTTGTTAGATTTATACCTAAGTATTTCTTGTAGACAACATATACTTGGATCTTGTTTTATTTCTGTGACAATCTCTGAATTGGTATATTTCGACCATTCACATTTAAAGTGATTATTGGTATAGACAGATTAATATATACTACATTTAAAACTTTCCTGTATGTTATCTTGTTCTTTCTTTTGTTTTTTTAACCTTCCACTATTTTCCTGTGTTCTTTGGTTTTAATTGAGCATTTTACATGATTCTATTTTATCTCCTCTTAGCATATCAATTATACTTCTTTTAAAAAAATATTTCAGTGGTTCCTCTAGCGTTTGCAAGTTTGCAACATACACTTACAATTCATCTAAGTACACTTTCAAATAACACTATACTGCTTCATGTTTACCCTTATTTTTAATTTTATTTTAGTTTTTAAAATTTTATTGGGAAGCAGCCATTGTGTTACACATTGCTTTTCATGCCACAATGGCAGAGCTGACTCTTTTTAGGGAGAGTGCAGCTTCCAGTGGTTCATGCAGGGATTAAACCAGCAACCTTGGTGTTATCAGCATCACAACTCTAACCAATGAGCTAACGGGTCACCCTCTACCCTTATTTTTACTTACTGTATTTTCTCCCTTCGTGATGTTCCAAGATTCCTCCTTTAATGGTTTCATTTGTTTACATAATATCCATTAGCCATTCTTTTGGCATAAGTGTGTCGATGACAAATTTCCTTAGTTTTCCTTCATGTGAGAATGTTTTGATTTCTCCTTCACTCCTGAAGGATATTTTCCCTAGATATATATGTAATATTTTGTGCTGACAGTTCTTTGAGCACTTGAAAAATATTGCACCACTTTTTTTCTGGCCTCTGCTGTCATTCCAATTATTTCCCCCTATATGTAAGGTGTCTTTTTTCCTCAATGCTTTCAAGATTTTTCTTTGACTTAAGTTTTCAGAAGTTTGACTCTGATATATGTTGGATTTCTTTAGATTTACCACATTTAAAGTTTACTCAGCTTCATGAATTGAGGTTTGTTTTGTTCAGTATGGGACATTTTTGGAGAATATTTCTTCAAATACTTTTTCAGCCCTGCCCTCTCTCCACTCCTTCTGGCTCTGACAACATGATTATTAGATGCTTTTTATATTCCCATAGGTCCCTGTGGCTGGGTCCTATTTTTTTCAGTCTATTTTCTCTCTGCTGTTCAGACTGTATCATTTGTATCATTCTATCTTCAAATTCAGGGATTCTTTCCTGTCCCCTTCATTCTTCTGTTAAACCAATCCATTGACGTTTTAAAATTTAGGTTACTGTATTTTTCAATTCTAAATGTTCATTTGGTTCTTTATGTCTTTGTTTCTTTGATGAGACGTCCTATTTCTGTGCTGACATTCCATATTCTCATTTGTTTCAAGCCTGTTCTTAATTGCTTGTTCAAACATTTACTATGGCTGCTTAAAAATCTGTCAGATAATTCTAACATCTCTGGTAACTCAGTGTTGGCATCTATTGATTGTCTTCTTTTCATTCAAGATATTCCCTATCTTGTTTTTTTGTTATTGTGATTTTGTTATTCAATCTTAGACATATTGGTTATTATGGGCCTCTAGTTGTTAAACTTTCTTCTTTAGATGGTTTCCTCAGACACCACTTTAGGGGCAAACATGGGGGTGTTTCTGCCTTGTTACTCACAGGTAGTGAAGAAGTCCAGGCTCCCTGGTTAGCTTTTGTTAACACTAGCTTATAAAGAGGTACCCCTGACCCTGAATCCCATCCCCACTGGTGTCAGTGGAGGCCTAGTGTAGTCATGACTTTCACCTTTGCCCAGCATTAAGGAGCCCCTCCATTTACATTCAAATTGTGATTTTACTTCTAAACTCTGTTTCTTGAAGACAGATATAGTTGGGTCTTGCTATTCCCTCATTTTGGTAATCTCTGCATTAATTAGTATGATTACATGAAATACATTAGTATTTCATGTAATTATTGCTATGGCTATGTTTATATCAACAGCTGTATTAGTATTATTTGTCCTCTGTTTTTTGTTCTTCTATACCTTTTCCTGCCTTTTAAAAAACATGAACATTTAAAAAAATTCCATTTTATTCTTTTTTAGTTATACCTCTTTACATTTTCAAAATTGTTCTAAGAAAAACATTCATTCTTAACTTCCTTTCTACTTAGTTAACACTGTACCACTTCATATAATACACAGAAACCTTGCAACCATATACTTCCCTATACCAACCCCCTTTTATGCTCTAGTTGTCAGTGTCTAATACTATGACAAAACAATGTTATAACTTTTACTTTATTTTAAAGAAATTAACAAGAAAAAAATGGTCTTTTGTATTTCCCTATTTACCATTTCTCGTGCTTTTCAGTCAAATTTGCACCACTTCTCAAAACTAACTGAACCTGAAGATGACAAAAGTCATTTTCCCCTTACATGGGTGAACACATAAACTTCATATTAAGACTGATCCTGACCTTTCTCATTAACTCATGAAAATTTTAAAAAAATATCATTTGGCACCAAAGTGCTTGTAAACTAAAACACAAATGTAAGCAATGAAGCTAGTGGCAGTACTGATTATAAGGTAAGTTGGTTGTAAGATATCTGTGTTTGTTTTTCATATTACCAATTGCAATTAAAAAAAAACTATTAAAATTCTTGTTGAAAACTATCTGTCCAAGCCATGAAAATCTCTACAATATTAAATAAAACAGGAGATATTTTCAACTCATTTTAAGTGTACCTTAGTATGTCTTCAAAGTAAACATGAAATGTTAGTATTTCTGAAATTAAAAACTAAAGAGTATCTCATTTCCCTTAGAAGTCCACTGCGAAGACGGAATATTTGGAGACGTAAACAATTCATAAAAATGAATTGACATGCAGGAAACTTCAAATACTAAGCAAACATTTATTGAGCCTCTACTATGATCTAGGAACTAATAACCAGGGTTATAGACTCCTTTTAAGAAACTCACTATCTAGTAGGGAGAAAGGCAAAAAACTGAACTCTTATTATGAGGAAACCAGAAAGGATGAACTTTACTATTTTGCAGAAAGTGGGAACCAGTTCAGGATTTTCAACAGAGGAGAAATATGGTAAACCTCATAGAGTGGCTAACCCACCATCTATTCCCCTTTCTACCTATCTACCTTTACTATAGAAGTTAGAAAAACTAAAAGCTCTCATTCCAAGCCTCCCTTGCAGTTAGGGATGGGCATTTTGACACAGTTTGGGCCACTGAGGTCTAACTCTACTTGAAAATGCTTCTTGCAAAGCTTTTGCTTTCCTGATGAATATCCAGGGCTTTCTCTACCTCTTTCCTTCTTGCCTTAAATCTTGCATGTGTAAAATTGTGCCAGCCATCGTGTAATAGTAAAGGAAAGACCAAAAGCATCCCAGATAACACAGCAATGACACCACTGAGCTACACAAGCAAAGCTTGCAGCCATCTCCAGATTTGTTATTCAAGATTATAAATCCGTTTAAGTGATTTCAGTTGGGTTTTCTATTATCTCAGTCTGAATGTCTTCCTGTCTTCCTAATAAAAGTTATCAGAATAAATTTGTATTTTTAGAATGGCCATTCTGAATTAGTATCTGGGCGGATGGATTAAGAAGGGGCAAGAATGACGGTAGGGAGACTTGTTAGGAAGTTATTATGATACTCTAAGCAACAAAAAACAAGGGCCTGAAATAAGTAAACAGCAGTGGGTATAGTGAGGAAAATGTACATTACAGAGATATTTAAAAGGTGAAAGAAATAGAGCAAAAAGATGAAGGAAAGGTTTCAAATGTCTTCTAAGTTTCTAATTTGAGCAATAAGGCTCAAAGTTTGTGCCATTCTCCAAAACAGATACTCCTGTATGTAGGGGGATTCACAAGTTCTGCTTTGGCCAAGCTCAAGTTTGAGATACCTTTGAGACAACGACAAGAAAATTATGAGAAGGCAATGACTGGATCTTGAAGTCAAAAGTGAGATCTGGACTGGAAAAACTCAAACTTGAGATATTTACATGATGTCCTACGGGAGACTAGCTCCCACAAATCCAGGGATTCCCTCAGGTGGAAACGGCCGAGGAAAGCGCGGAGACACAGGAGCGCTTTCAAGAATTAATGTCTCACTTTATTTTTACAGCATGTCCTTTTTATACTGGGCAGGTAACTGTTTACATCATTGAGCTGTTTTTCCCAAAGTTGTTTTTCCAAGTTTAAACCTTCACCCATTAGGAAATTGTTTTCTACATAGTTCCAATGTTCCTTCCTTCCCAGGGTCTATTTTCCTTATAAGTTTTTCTCAGAATTTTACTTCTTCACGATGTTTCTATTACAGGGTCCAGCAGGGATCTGTTCTTCACTAAAGACTAACTTATCCTAACTATGTTTCAATTTCTTCCATAATGGCCAGAGCTGAGTTCCTGCCTTGGCACTTAAAGGGTGTTTTACTACTTAGCAACTGTTTCAAACACTACTGGCTAAACAGGATCTTAAGAATTATAAGGTGCATAACTTGTCTATCACTAAGAATCTATCACTAAGAAACTAACAGTAAAACACAATTATTGTAATATGTCCAAAACACACTTATTTGGTTAAAGTAAATAATATAAGAAGGGGTGTCAGATTTTTATCCTACTGGGGGCATCCAAAGGGGAATTTAAATCTTCTAAGATATAAAGCAGTATCTGTTTCTCAGCCAGAGTTTCAGGATTTGTCACAATAGCAGTGTGATAGGCCATGTCAGACACTGAGGTGCAGCCGGCTCCCAACAATGTCCAATAGAACTACAGTAGACCCTTGAACAACACAGAGGTTAAGAGTGTTGACCCCAAGCACCAAAGAAATGCGCATATAACTTTTGACCCCGTAAAACTTAACTATTAATAGCCTACTGTTGACTGGAAGCCTTACTGATAACAAACAATTAACATATATTTTGTATATGTATGATATACTGTATTCTCACAATAAAGAAAGCTAGAGAAAATAAAATGTTATTAAGCAAGTCATAGGGAAGAGAAAATACATTCATAGTAATTACTGAAAAAAATCCACATACAAGTGGATCCATGCAGTTCAAACCCATGTTGTTAAAGGGTCAACTTTATAATATAAGCCACATAGGTAATCCCAAAGTAAGAATAAATAAAGTAAATTTTAATATTTTATTTAACTCAATATATCCAAAATATAATTTCAACATATTATGTACTTATTAATATAATTTACATGCTAAGTCTTTAAAATCTGATGTGTATTTAACACCTAAAGCACATCTCAATTTGTCTGAATGCTTTCTTTATCACAAATGCTTGACTTGTATAAAATTTCATAAAAATTAGTTAAAAAGTGGATTCAAGGCTGGCCGAGTGGCGCGGTGAGGAGTTGGCTTGGGACGCCAGCTCTGAGCAGCAGGGCCCTGGTTCGGATCCCACATGAGCGTCAGTGATGCTGCGCCCTCTACAGCTAAGATGGTGAACAACAGCTCGACCTGGAGCTGGGCTGCCGTGATTCGCTGGTGACAGTGTAGGCTGCAGTGGGGCTGGCTGACAGCAGACGTGAGCTTTTGTGAGCCGCGACCATTCAATGGCCAGTGAAGCAATATCCTCCACAACTAGACTGAAGAACAAAGGGACAGCAACTTGTCTGTTCCCCTTCCCTGATTCCCCAACGCTGTTCCCCTCCCCCAATTCCCCAATCTTTCTAAAAAAATATTTTTATTGGGGAATTGGGGGAGGGGAACAGCTTTGGGGAATTGGGGGAAGGGGAACAGACAAGTTGCTCTCCCTTTGTTCTTCAGTCTAGTTGTGGAGGATATTGCTTCACTGGCCCAAGTTGGCACCATCATTGCACTCCTCCCGGGTAAGGCAGATCAATCGCCAGCTGCTGGCCGCTCACGCTGGCTGCTGGTTACACAAGGTAGCCCATGGCAATCCACTGCCACAGGGACTGCAGCCCACACCATCACCGGCAACTCACGGCAGCCCAGCTCCAGGTTGAGCTGTTGTTCAGCATCTTAGCTGTGGAGGGCAGTGTCACTGGCCCTCATATGTGGGATCCGAACCGGGGCTCTCTCGCATCTTAAGCCAGCTCTTAAACAATGCGCCAGTCTCTTAACCAATGCACCAGTCGGCTGGTCCCCCAATAACATCTTTAAAAAAAAAAAGTGGATTCATATACGCAAATTGGTCCAAGTTAAGTTTTCCAATAATTGAAAGTCATTTTCCTTTATTTACATCCACACTGAAAAGAGTCCCATTCATATTTTTTAAAATAATTGACTTGCCTTCTGAGCAAAAAGCATATCAGTTCATTTGTCCAAGTTAATTCAATAAATCTTGTGAGAGCTCAGTATTGTTAACACTGAATTCAGTTACTGAGTAAATTGAAAAGCAACTCTAAATTTATCAATAAATTAAATATTTTTTGTTTTTCTTGTAGTTTTGTAGTACATTTGCATAACATGGTCAAAAACAGTTAAAATTTTGTGCATTGTGATTTGCATCAGAAAGATGTGTAAAACTATTAATTTTTATTTTTAGAAGTTTCTATTTCAAAATAAATTCGAGTACTTGTCTGGGTACGGCACAAATTGGCTTCCTCCTTTCCTTCGAGTTTCAAATGTAGTCATTCATATGCCATGTGATACTGGGGAGAAAACAAACTACCATTTTCTCTTTGTTAAATATTTGGCTAGCATTTCTGTTGTAAGAAAATCTTGAACTGGTGTTAATAGTGCAGGAAATTTTGTAGAACATGTCCACAATTCAACTAACACAGTACACAAGATCACTAAATTCATTGTCTTTAATTTTTAAGCAATCCTATGAACTGATGTTGACTCATAGCATTTGCAGTAATAAAATGGACACTTAATACCTATAACCATGACACTTGTCAGAGACCATTTAAAAAAACTAATCACAAATATTTTCAAACTGTATTATATAGTGGAACAAAGAAATTAGGGAAACATCAGGCTCACTTAAAAATTTCAATGAAATCTGACTTTTGACCTCATCTAGCTGGAGCACCATTTATTGTGATGGAAAATAATTTATTCTCATCTAGCTAAAACTCTTCTGACAAATGTAAAAGATTTAATAATAGCTACAGAAGTTTGATTTTTTAGGCTATGAATCAAAATTATTGCTTCATAAACTTTTAAGTCCTATGACATAAAATGTACTCCAAGTATTGGGTGGTGTCTCTTCTATTACATAACTCATCTAAAACTAAAGAAAAGTACTTGCAATTTTTCACATTTGAATCAGTTAATCTTTAATGTTGTTAGTTCCTGTACTCTACAATCAACATTTGGAGACTTAACTAAAGACTTGATATTTTTAATAAAACATGTTTAGACTTTAACTCATAATTTTCTAATAATTTCTATAACTGAAATAATTTATTCTACTATCTAGCCACCTAAAACTAGTTCTTTTTCATGAAAAAAATCTAAGCTGTTTTATACCTGACCAGACTTATAAATTCGATCCTTTTAAAAATTGTTAAAAAAAAGTTTTTGTTAGACACTTAATTCTGATTTCAGGCAACTAAATTTTGATTCTTTTTTGACCCTTAAAAGATAACTTAATTCATTCATTTTTTATTTGCTGAAACTGTTTCAATATTGTCCACTTATAGTCTTTAATTTTTGTTAAATAACAGCTTGTTTTCCTCTGCCACAGCAAACTGAATTGGTCATTTATCATGAAATCTGCAACATACCTTCTTTTTGTTTACTGTTCCAAGTTGTACTACTAGTAGTTTCTGCCTCTCCAATTGATTCTTTTTCAGTGTTACGTCATTTTAAATTTTAAAATTTGTTCATCTTCATGTCTAAACTAGAAAAATAATTTAATTATAATTAAAATAAGTTATATCAATTACAATTTACATAAATATTACTGCAATTCCAGTTATCTGTATAAAATATTTAAACATGTTAATTAATAGAAAAAAATAATTTGCATTGAATCCATCTGTCAACACCAACTCAATTAGTAATGTTTTTATGTAATACTAGACATTGCACATGAGTTTGACAGGCACACTACAACAATCACATTTTAAATAAGGTAACAAAGTTAAACATATTTCTAAAACAACAAACTTGATTTAAACAAAAATATTTTACACTGCTTTTGTTTTTATATTAAAAATTTACTTTCTTAGTCCTACTGAACTCATTTCAGGTGCTTAATAGCCCCATTAGCCAATGGTTACCATATTAGATAGCGCAGACATAGAACTAATAAAGACAAGAGCCAAAAGGCTTGCAGTTTTTATTCCATTTCTCCATTATTTGATGTTAACTTCCAGGACTCAGAACTTATTTGGGCTATGTTATTTTTTCGCCTCCTTACTAAAACAAAGTAAAAGTGGGCATGGTTGGATTTTCTGTATAGGACTCCTTGGAGTATACAGAGGGTATACAGAGGGTGCCAAAAAAACCCCGAAAAAACTGTATTAAAATTGTAATACTCAATGTATACCGATAACAATAGATGAATACAAGTTATGTGTATAGATTTTTTTGGCTCCCAGTATATTATGGCCCACTCTAGCAGACATGGGCCAATCATCAAAAACCTACTCCTCATGAAAACAATCACTAACTTTATCTTTGGTGAATGCCTTTTAAACAGCGACATGCTGATAAAAGTTTAACAGCTGGCTTTCAAAAAAAATGTACGTATATAAAAGATGTGTAACACAATTTACAAATGCATACATGAATGCATACATAATACTCTTTATTGTAAGTTCCATATAGCCAACTGATTCTCATAGGCTTTTGATGATTTTTGCCTAACTCTTGTACCGTAGCCAACTTATGGTGGCAATTTGACCAGGATTTTACAAATGGAGTTGCATCCCAATCTGCTAATTCTTTCCCCAATAAACTTATAGTCATTAAATCTGATATGTGATCTATTGTTAAACTATTTCTCACTCTTGTAAAAATTATGTTCATTAAATTGAAACCTGTTTCAGCTTCACCACTATTGATTGCAATAGTGCCAACTATCTTTTTAGCTTTTTGTATAGTTGTAGGAATAGAAACATTGTTTGATTTTATATTATTATTTAAAAATTCCCAAAAGTCATTCAAATCAATTTCATATTTTAACATTTCACATAAATGAAATAAATTTTTTTCACCAGCAATCAATGGTGAAGTTATTTCTTCATAAGGCCATGTAGAAGGTTCTAGCAAATCAAAATAATAAAAAACAGTTTCACTGTAGTTTCTGTCAGAAAAAAGACGTAAGTTTATGTGTTGAATTATATTTTCTAGTAACAAATTCCTAGGAAGGGCATTAAATTTATTATTTTTATTAAATGGAATATCTTTAAGCTTATCTGAATCAGACCTTCAATTTGAGACTCATACTTTCCAGTACCAACTTTTAAATTTTCCAAAGCTCTTATGGTGTGTTTAATTAATTTTTGTGCTTTTTGAAGGTTAGTTGATCTTGACTGGAATGAAGTCGAAAGCAGTGAAAAATTTTCAAGAATGTCAATCATTAAAGCAAGGTATTGCAAGAAATTAATGTTAGCTAATCCTTTGCCAAATCAGAATAAAAATGAGAAACATACATATATAAGCAGGATATGCACACCATATAGCAGTAGCAGCTTGTAAAGTACATGCTGCCCATCTCAGTCTCATTACCCTTCCAATTTTAACAATTTCAATTCCAAGATCTTTAGCTACAGGTTCTAAAAGCTTGTTTTGATTTTTACTAGATTGATGATAAATGGAATAAATTTTATCAAGAAACATTTAAAAACGATTAACTTGTTTTATTTCAAATATTGAATCATCGAGTGACAATTGTAATCGATGGTTTAAACAGTTCCAAATAACGATTTCAGAAAAATTTTCTAACATCTTTATAGCTACTCCAGGTTTTCTTCCCAGCATTATATTAGTACCATCAGAACAAAATGCAATTAAATTTGCTTTCAAATATTCATTAGTAATGCCACAGTCATTTAAAGTACTCAACAATGTATTGACAATACACTCCGCTGTGGCTGACACGAGTTCTTTTAAAGCAACAAATAACATAACTGGTGCAAGGCATTGACTGAACTGTGCACTGGAAATAAATCACTAGGGTGTTTTTCTTCAAAACTGGAGATGCCTCATCAATTATGATACAGATTTTGGTATTCTCTTCTATAATATTCTTAAATATCTTCATTTCTTTTGCAATGTGTCCTGCTATTCTTGTACTGTATCGTGTATTTAAACAATTGACCTCTCTATTCTTCTCTTGTAATTCTATTGCCCCCTCAATATCAGATAATGGTCTGTTATGTTTTACTGAACTGTAAACAGTATTGAAAACTTTTACAGTAGCATCAATATTTTTATTATTTTGTTTATGCCGTATATTAGAAATTGAGTTAACTGATTTCTTTAACAAATCCTGAATTTTACCATGAGCTTTAGAAACATCATGTTCCCTAATTTTTATTTGCAGAGAAGCTTGTCTAGTAGTTTTATTACTGCTATTAGGGGTTACTAAATATGCAATCCATTCCTTGGATACATGAACATGCTTTTCTGCTTTCGATCCCAATGCTGAACTGTTGAGCAATCCTTACATCCTAATTTACCTTCTTTTATTTCAAGCCATTTGTACTGTTTTGTAAACATAAACACTTGTTTTTCATTCCAACAATCTTCCTTTGATGAACTTGATGGCTTTTCTTCAATGACTGGTTTTTCAACATATTAGAAATCTGATTCCTTTGACTTAGGCAATCCACAATGATTTTTGTTCCTGTTATTACTTTCTGTGTCTGTTTTTATCTTCTTCACATTTAAAAAATGCAAAAAAGTCACCCTGTCGTTTTAGCATCTTAGGGAATAGACTCTAAAAAATAATTTTACAAATGAAAGTAAAATTCATGTTAACACTCTAAAGATTAATGCAAAAAGTTGTTCACAATTTCTTTCTATAATTTTTGAAATTTAAACTGAAATACTTAACCTTGATTTTTAGTTTATACTTATAACTTCAATACAACTTACTATTTTTGAATAATCCACTATCAGTTTTTAAAATTCTACAGCCAATATAATGTCACAAAATCTGACTATGTTTATCATCCAATTCAACAAGTTGCTCATATGATTTACAAATGAGTATAGTTCCAATGTGAAGAGTAGTTGATATTTTCATTAACGTTAATAAGATGAAAGTGAAAAAGATGACGATGTATATCAGAACTCCACTCATTCATCAATGACAACATCAACATTGTCAT
The DNA here is from genome assembly GCF_001890085.2 of Hipposideros armiger. Taxonomy (NCBI): domain Eukaryota; kingdom Metazoa; phylum Chordata; class Mammalia; order Chiroptera; family Hipposideridae; genus Hipposideros; species Hipposideros armiger. Next base: position 697,734 of record NW_017731945.1, read on the forward strand.
TTAATCAATCAAGAGTTTTCAAATATTTCAAGATTTCCTCAATTTTTCGTATAGCATACAGTCTAGCAGAGATGTAACACATTTTTAGGCTTAATCTGCATTAACATTTTATCCATCACTTTAAGTTTAGACAATAATAAATCAAGCCCTGATTTCTAGTTTGCTGCTAACCTTGGTGTAAATACTCCTATCATGCTGCAGGAGCACACTGTTATACAGTATTTCTACCATACAGATACAATAGATGTAAATAACCTCAAGTGTATAGATATTAGGATATGATGAGTTTTGAGTATTTATTACCTTAAATGTAATGATAATTTATTTACATGTAAGTTTATATACTTAATTCTTTTTTTTTTTTTTAAGATT
>NW_017731945.1:698471-772933 GCF_001890085.2 Hipposideros armiger
GCCACTCGGCCGGCCCTATACTTAATTCTTAATAATGGCTATGTTTAAAAATCAGCTCATGAAATTCCTGAAAATTTTAACCATCGGTTCTAGCAAGCCAGTTCAAGCCACCCCTAGCGCACCATTGCAGTTAATGACAGAACTGAAAAAACATAAATATACTCACATCACTACAATAGGTGCTAGGCTTTTCATCATCACCACAGATCACATCAACACATTCAAGAACAGGTCTTGATGGTCCTTCCTAAAAAGGAAGTGAGCAAAAGTACAGTCATGAACAATCATTCAAACCAAACTTGCATTTACAATCTGTGGTTTTTGTTGTTGTTGAAATTAGCAAGAATTCTTCTGAGAAGGAAACCTTGCAGGTGGCACAGAATAATCAGAAACAAAAGCGGCAAAGGAAAAGATTCAGAGTAAATGAATACGTAACAGAAGAAAAACCCCTAAAGAGTCTAAATCTACATAGGTGAATAAAGCCTTGTGGATTCCTCTGGAAATGGGAAATAGTATAGGGATAGTGTTAAACATATACAGATATCATTGTATGGCGTCTTTTATCTGGGATGGTTATCAGTCATCTTAGATATTATATCTAAGCTCAAAATCATGGATTTCTTTGATAGCTCTGCTTCATCCTCCACGTCCTTATACAATCAAACATCAAACACTGAATGTTCTCAGTCTTTCTTTACATACATACTACCGTCAACACAGACTAGGCCTTAGATACCTCAGTTAAAAACCTAGATTTTATTCTATAGGCAAAAAAAATCAGTAAGGGTTGGCCCAGTGGCTCGCTGGTTAAGAGTTGGCTTGGGAGTGCAAGCTCTGAGCAGCAGGGCCACCAGTTTAGATCCCACATGGGCCAGTGACGCTGCATGCTCTACAGCTAAGATGGTGAACAACAGCTCGACCTGGAGCTGGGCTGCCGTGAGTCGCCGGCAACGGCGCAGGCTGCAGCGGGGCTGCATTGGGCTGCCATGAACTACCATGAGTGGCCAGCAGCCAACGTGAGCAGATGGCAGCTGGCGTGAGCTGCCGTTGGCAGCCATACAACGGCTGGCGACTGACTGCCTCAGCCAGGAAGAGCGCAATAATCACAATACCAAGATGGGCCAGTGAAGCGACATCCTGCACAGCTAGACTGAAGAACAAAAGGACAGCAACTTGTCTGTTCCCCTTCCCCGATTCCCCAACACTGTCCCCCTCCCCCAATTCCCCAATAAAATCGTTTAAAAAAAATTCAATAAATAGTGTTGAGATGAGAACATCAGAGCTATTTCAAGATTAACAGAGCATAAAGTGTAGGAAGACTGGTAACAACATAATCAATCCAGACAAATGATAATGTGGTGCTAAAATAGAGTGAGGATTAGAAGAACAATGAGGAAGTACACTCTTCTATATGTATATTCCAATAAAATTTACACTACAGATAAGGAATCCAAACCAGAACACATTAAGTTGTAACATGCTTCTTGATAAAAGATACAAAACATAGAGAGGGGTGGCCAGGTGGCTCAGTTGGTTAGAGCTCAAGCTGTGAGCAATAGGGTTTGTGGTTCAATTCCCAGATGGGCCAGTGAGCTGTACTCTCCACAATTAGATTGAAGACAATGACTTGAGCTGAGCTGCTGCTGAGCTGCCGGTGGGCAGACGGATGGATCAGTTGGTTAGAGCGCGAGCTCTGAGCAACAAGGTTGCTGGTTCAACTCCCGCATGGGATGGTGTGCTGCACCCCCACCCCCAACTAAATTGAAAATGGTGACTGGACTTGGAGCTAAGCTGCGCCCTCCACAACTAAGATTCAAGGACAACAACTTGACTTGGAACTGATGGGTCCTGGGAAAAACACAATGTGCCCCAATAAAGTAAAAAAAAAAAACTTTAGGGGGCCGGCCGAGTGGCTCAGTTGGTTAAGAGCTCGTGCAAGAGTCTGAGCTCTGAGCAACAGCGGTTCGATTCCCGGCCCAAGCTGAGCAGCCGCTGAGCTGTGAACAGGTGGCAGGATGGCTCAGCTTAAAAAAAAAAACTTTACAAAAACAAAACAAACCAACAACAACAACAAAAAAAACACAGAGAAATGAGAAGATCCTGGTGGAGCCCAGAATAAGATAGGGTTAAAGGGGAAAGTAAATTCTGTCTCTGAATGTATTTTAGAATAGAATTAAATTATCATTCTTTAAAGGCAATACAAATATTTTTATTACGTTCTTTCTGGTACAGCTATTCTACAGAGCATATAATTCACTTCTCCTGAAGGCGCTGTCACATCTTCGATCCTCTATTTGGAAAGAAAACAATATAAGAGAGTCTATCAAGCTGGATGTACAAAACTTGGGATGCAATAATACAAAAGATACTCTACATTTAAAACAAAATTTGAACACAAGCTAACATATTAACTCAGTTAGAATTTACAATATAATTATTTATTCCTCAGAGTAATGATTTATACATATTTATTTTTCCAATCTTCATTTTGTATATTCCTTCTGTGTTTCTCAAACAAGGCACACAGATCATAACATGTGTCACTCCTAATTATATTTACACAAAGCACCATCAAGATTTAATGGTGTCCCATTCATTTCTGTCTTTATACCACAGTCAGGAGGAACCAAAATATTTTTTTCCTATAGGCCTGTACAACCTTTTTTTCAAATGCTTTTCAGTACTAAAACAGACACTGTGGCTCTTCAATTTTCATAACTACATCATTTACTTCTCACCGCAGAGGAGGCAAGGTCAGCATACAAACCCTCTTGGTACCCCCAAATTTATAAAAGTTCCAAGTGTCAAGAAAAAAGTACCAAGTGTCAAGAAAAAAGTACCATATGTACTATTAACGGGGAAGAATGACAAGGAAATGATCTTGTAAATAATTTGTATAGAAACCTTACCAGAACAACAAATACCACCATTAACACTTCAATGTTTAGGGAGGAAATTTTATTCAATTTAAAAAACAGCGATTGGGGCCAGCAGAGTGGCTCAGTTGGTTAAGAGCTTGCCCAAGAGTGCGAGCTCTGAGCAACAGGATAACTGGCTCAAATCCCCCATGGGCCAGTGACACTGCACCCGGAACTGAGCTGCTGCTGAGTTTTCAACAGGTGGCAGGATGGCTCAGCTGGTGAGAGCACGTGCTCCTAACAACAAGGCTGCTGGTTGAATGGTGGCCTATGCCCATCCGAACTAAAGACTGAACTCAGCACCTTGAGCTGAGCTGCCGCCCCGTGGCTCAGGGGATAGAACGCGGGCTCTTAACAAGGCTGCAGGTTTGACTCCTGTGCGGGATGGTGGCTACGCCCACCCACAACTATTGGGTTGTTGGAAAAGTCATGACGTATTTTTTCTGTTTTTCATTGGAAAAATGTGTCATGCCTTTTCCAACAACCCAATAATTGAACACAGCACTTGAGCTGAGCGGCATGACTGGACTTGGAGCTGAGCTAACTGCTCCCTCCACAACTAAGATTGAAGGACAATAACTTGGTTGTTCCCCTTCCCCAATTCTCCAATAAAAAAATAAAGAAAATGGAAATTAGGGCCGGCCGAGTGGCGCGATGGTTAAGAACTCGCTTGGGATGCCAGAAGGCCCCGGTTCGGATCCCACATATGAGGGCCAGTGACACTGCCCTCCACAGCTAAGATGCTGAACAACAGCTCAACCTGGAGCTGGGCTGCCATGAGTCGCCGGCGACGGCGTAGGCTACAGTCCCTGTGGCAGTGGATTGCCATGGGCTACCATATGTAGCCAGCAGCCAGCGTGAGCGGCCAGCAGCCGCAGTGAGCGGCCGTCCAGAAGCCGGCAACTGATCTGCCTCGCCTGGGAAGAGCGCAATGATGGTGCCAACTTGGGCCAGTGAAGCAACGTCCTCCACAACTAGACTGAAGAACAAAACGACAGCAACTTGTCTGTTCCCCTTTCACCAATTCCCCAGCACTGTTCCCATCCCCCCAATTCCCCAATAAAAATCTTAAAAAAAAAAAAAAATGGAAATTAAAAAAAAAAAAATTTGATTTACAAGGTTAAATGTAGAGCAACTAAAAAAAACATACATATTAAACAGGCACTCATTTAAAAAAAAACGTAAACACCTATAACAGCAAACCTCAACTCATCACAGAAATCAGAAAATGAGTGGTTTGGGGTAGAAGTGATTGTAGCAAGCTAAATTACCACTTTAAACAGAAGCTTTGTAATACTTTTTAACAGTTTGGGGTGAAAATTACCAAAATGTATCCTAATATCCCCTTTCGTTTTCTAAACCAATGCTTTACAAAGTGTGTTCAGAGATTCATATACCCTGCACTTGTGCCAAAATACAGATTCCTAAGGCCCACTTTCAAATTCTTATTCAATAAGTCTGGAGTGGGGACCAGGAAATCTGCACATTTACATTTACTAATTAATGCTTGAAAACTGTCCCAAAAGGGATCTTCATTATAAACATCAATTGTACCATGTGTAACATCATGACCTCAGAGCTTAGTGACATCTTCAAGCTATCTGCCTTCATGTGATGAAGATACATCTTAGGTTTTGAGTTCTTGGCACCCTTGTTTTCTTTTCTTCTTTTTTTAAAAGATTTTATTGGGGAATCGGGGAAGGGGAACAGACAAGTTGCTGTCCTTTTGTTCTTCAGTCTAGTTGTGGAGGACATGGCTTCACTGGCCCATGTTGCTATTATCATTGCACTCTTCCTGGCTAAGGCAGATCGGTCACGGGCCATTGGATGGCCTCTCATGGCGGCTCATGGCGGCTCATGCTGGCTGCCGGCCACTCACGAAGCCCAGCTCCAGGTGGAGGTGTTGTTCAGCATCTTAGCTGTGGAGGGCAGTGTCACTGGCCCTCATATGGGATCTGAACCGGGGCCCTGCTGCTCAGAGCTCGCACTCCCTTGTGCTCCCAAGCCAACTCTTAACCAACCAGCCACTCGGGCGGCCCCCTTCTTGTTTTTTAGCTCCTTCCTCCTCACTAGCCTTCCCTTCACCCTCATCGGTGGGTCCTCTTTTAGATGATACTCTTGCCCCATTTCAAAACACAGTCTTAAGAGACCAGAACTGTGCATAGATAAGTATAAAATGGCTCTCCATGAAGGCATGAGAAGAGTGATTAAGTGTACAACATGCACTTCAGGCCATGGTCTTTGGGAGGGCTACTGTGGTTGCTCAGAGTCATCTTTGGGTAAATGTGCTAATCCTACGCCCACTCCACGCTGTCCAGTACCTATGGGACATGCATCCGTATTTGTTCAATGATGAACAGGTGGGGTACAGTCTCATAAGGGCTTACCACGCAGGGTCTCTGGGGGAAACCCGAATATCGTTGGTACTTACACTAACAAACTGAATGTCATCTTCATTTTCATCCGTTGTGGACTCAGATGCCTCAGGCCCAGCTGGAGGGGCAGATTCTATTATCTACAAAAATAAGCCAAAACACGCTTATCGTATTACACAGCCACGTTACTCGCAGGAAGAGGTTTTCCCAAAAGGAACGAAAAAGGCACAGCTTTAAAGGAAACCTAACTGAGCACGAGTGCACGCAGCCCGTGGAGTCGGGTCATGCCTCTGCATACGTGGAGCTGGAGGGACCGGACGGCGAAGACGAGTTTCCAGCCCCTCCGAACTCCCCTATCTGCCCAAGGAGAAGGCATGCAGGCTCACGACTGAAGAGCAAGCCTGTCTCAAAATGTCGCTCCCACAGGCAGAGCAGCGGCAACAAGGAACTCCGGAGCCGGTGCAGGGGGCCGGGGGCGGCCGGGCGGCCATTGTTGCTGCTGGCTCCTCGCTCAGACCTGCACCGTTCAGTCCCGAACGCTGGGCTCGGCCCGACACGCTGAGGGGCTCGCCCCGTGGCCGCCGCCGAGCACCAGGCCTCGGCCCCACCGGAACACAAAACCCTTCGCGGTTCGCCCGAGAACGCCGCGGCCCGACGCCCCACTGCTCACCTCGGACCCTGGGTCTCCCATTTCTCCGACGGCCTAACTGACAGCACCGCTGCTCCTGCTGTCCCTGTGGCCGCCGCCGTCACTGCAGTCCGCGCCGCCACCGCCGCCATAGCTACCACCACGACCTCCCTTTCCGCTTCGCGCCGCTGTGACCTGTCCCTGCGTGAGAGTGGACACCGCCGGCGAAAAGAGGTGCATAACCACTTTAGAAGGAGGAGCGGCTAGCTCTTGCCTGTTATCTTCCCGGGTCCCGGTCTTTTTTCCTGCACCGCACAGGATGCTGGGAATTGTAGTTCTCGTTGGTCCCCAAACCGTTCCGCATCTCAGACTTTTTTGCTTCGTTTGTGTGCTGGAACTTCTCTGCTGGACTCCCAGAACCCTCAGAGATACTCTCATCAATGGGTGGTTGTAGAAATGGATGCTTTTGTTGTGAGATGATAGAAAACTCTTATTCTGCCATCTAGCTGACCCAACAGCTGAAAATACAATTGATTTTTGTATATTGATTTTGTATCTTGTAACTTTGCTGAACTCACTTATTCTTTTTAAACTTTTTAAAGTTTCCATTATATCTACTACATAGACAAACCTGTCATCTCTGAATAAAGGCAGTTTTTATTATTCTTTTCCAGTCTGGATGCCTTTTATTGCTTTTCTTGGCTTACTGCACTAGCTAGAAGCTCCAAAACAATCTTGAATATATATGCTAAGAATGAACATTCTTGACTTGTTTCTGTTTTTAGAGGGAAAGCATTCAGCTTTTCATCAGTAAGTATGATGTTAGCTGTAGATTTCTCATGGAGGTCCTTTACTGGCTTGAGGAAATTTCCTTCAATCCCTAATTTTTTAAGAGGTGTTTTTTTGTTTTTTGTTTTTGTATTTTTGTGCTTGTGTGTTTGTGTGTGGTTTTTTTTTTTTTTTTTTTTAGCTGAGCCATCCTGCTACCTGTTGGCAGCTCAGCGGCTGCTCAGCTCGGGCTGGACTCGAACCACTGTTNTGCTCAGAGCTCAAACTCTTGAGCGAGCTCTTAACCAACTGAGCCACTCGGCCGGCCCTGTGTTTGTGTGTTTTTAAAACAGGAATAAACAGGCTCTCTAGCTGATCGTCCAGGGATATACTTATCATATATTGTATATATATTTCCCAGAATTAAAGTAATATAAAATTTTTGTATAAAATGAACATTATATATATATACTTTCTATGTAATAACTATTATAAATATACTTTATATATACTATATTCTATATGTATTATATTTCCCAGAATTAAAGGCTACAATTATCCAGATTAAAAGAGTTCATCATGTATCCACACAATGAATGAAAAGGAATACACAAACAGGGCATATTTTCCTCAAATTCTAGTATATAAGGGGAAGAGAAGAACAAAAGAGCCTCAGTAAGGATAGGGAAACATATTCTGAATAATATAATGAAAATTAAAATTACATTAGTCTCTTGATAGCAAGTGGTTGGCAGATGTAGCACATAAAAACAGGACAGCCAGTTAAATTTGAATTTAAAGATGAGTATTTACTGTAAGTATATCCCAAATATCAAAAGAGATGTACTTATACTAAAAAAATTGTTCATCTGATTCAAATTTAACTGGGCATCCTGTATTTCACCCCGCAATCCAGCAATACTGGATGCAACTCTCCAGTAAGAACATGCAAGTAATCTTACTTACCTTTGTTTTATCAAAGAAATAAAAAAAAATCAACAAGGGGAAATAAAACAGCAACAAGAAAACACCTTGCCCTGCTATTTTTAGGGAAATAGGCAACCCATAAAATCTGCAGAATCCAAAAACTTAAAAGTTCTTAAAAAAAAGTTAAATTGAGAAAAAAATACAAAGGTAGTGTCAAGGTGCCCCATGAGTGGCAGATCCTAGAAAGTACCAGCAAAAGTATAGCTCCTGAAAAGGAGGAACTCATCCAAAAATGTAAAATCTATACCCTATAAATCTAACAACTGGGCGGGGGGGAGGTGGTAGGCTGAACTTCAGCAGAAGTGATGCAGAGACAAAAGGCACAGGAAGAATCTAGGAGGCTCCTAGCTCCAGATCTCAGAAAGATCCAACAAAATCATACTCCCTGAAGGTGAAGGGCTCATCCGGAAGGGCAGGGGCTCTGTCCTCTGTTTGTTGGTGCCAGGGAAGGACCTGGGGATGCAGGGCTGGTGACAGAAATCCTTCCAGACTCCGCTTAGGTCACAGAACCAGAGGGAGCAGGGCTACACAAAAAATTTCTCAGAGGATTCATACTGGTCAGAATCAGTGGTCTCTCTGACAGTAAAGAAAGGTTTGAAAGGTTTGAAGCCTAGAAAGGAACGCTGGCCTCTCCCACCATTCATGAACCCATGTGAAAATAGCTGGACCAGAAAAAACCATGTCATTAAAAAATGTGTTCAAGAAAGTCTATGGCACAGCATCAGAAGATCTTGTAAGTAAAAACACGAAAAAGAGCTGCAAAATTGACAAATGCATGAAAGACATTCACAGAAAAATGCTGTCACAGAACAGATGAAAATGCTGATCACACACATCCACCATGGGGTAAAAATCTTAACAAACTACCATCTCTATGTAGGAAGACACAGAACACACATACTGGAACTCATACATTAGTAAATTTTTCTTTGACACTTTGCTGCACTTATTGTAGACTGAGAAAGTCCTTCCCCTACAGGGAATATAAAAATATTCATGTTTTCAAAATCTTAGTTCAATTTTTACTTTTTATTAATCTGAAATTCTTTATAAAATATGGTTTGAAGTAGGAATATCTTATTTTTCATTCATCAATTGTCTCAGTATTATTTATTGAATAAACCTTCCTTTTCCTATTATTAAAGGTTCTATTTTAATCATATTCTAAATTCTTGTATATATTATATATCTCCATTAGTTTTCTTAATTTGTAACTCATTTAGATCCAATCTATGAAGCTGAATTAAAAACAATACATCTATTATCTAAAAAAATATCAACATATCACAAAATACTTTAAGGAAGGACCATAGACATTCCAGTTGAATCATAGTTATATTTTGTAAAGGAAATTTTATTTACATTTAGTAGGAAAAACTTATATTACAAAGTATTGTTTTAAAGGAAATAACATTTTAGTAAGATTATCCTTTTTCAATAAAAATATAAGCACCCTGGACATTGTGTATATATCCTATTGTACATAGAATGGAAGTTGACCGTGGCTATTGTCCATATATCCTACAAAACATGGCTGTTTAGAAGATAAAGAAACCAGAGTCACTTAGCCCAATTACAATGGTAACACCTCAGTGGGTGGATAAAGAAGCCATCACCCTAGAAAAGGATTTTCCCCCTGGATTTTATACATTAATAAGAAACAAGCAAATACTTTTAATTTTTTTCAATGGGATTTATTTGTAGTTAAGTAAAAGTAGCAAATGTTAACATAAGTTATTTCCTTAAGAATATGCATTTGGTACAACCACATTGTTATCAAACAACATTTATGGAATATTCCCTGGGTCCATAGTACTGAACTTTTTATTATGTGCATCCTCTTTTCCAAGTTTAAACATAGCCTTGTGCACAGAAGAAACATGGTGTGGCAGTGCGGAGTTGTCCCATGTGACAACCTGACATCAAGGAGAAGCCTCTTGATGAAGAATGTTTTATGTTTCATTCACTTACAAAATGGCATTTTTCTTTTTTGTGTGATTATCAACCCCATATGATTTTGTTTTCATTGATTTTTTTCTTCTGATACTCTGAAAACAATCAGTGAAAACTAAGCAGCGTAGCAATATAACCAACCAAACACATGGGACATTATACCTTATATAGCATGTTTTAGATGATACTGATGTTTTATATTACATATCGGTATTTATACATTGGGCAATAAAAAGTTAGAAGCATATAAACAAACATAAAAAAGGTTTGTTTGAAAGTGGCTACATTGTTTTAACAATCACAAAAACCTGGGTTTATTTCCTTTTCAGGAATACCGTAGAATAATACTATTTTAAAATAGGAAGGTCTTGCTGCTCTCGTTTTTTTTATTTCTATCTATCTTATACATTTTAAGTAACAGAATTATCCTGTAACTTTATTGCTGAAGCATTATTACTTGGTCAGAAATGATTGCCAGATTTTAGGCTGACTTTGCAGCTCTCATTCACGTGTGTGAACATTGATTATTTCACTGTATTTTTCCACACATGTGCTTATGTTAAAGATCCAAAAACCAAAAGGGTATCATTGGTAATAACAAATGGAGGGGTGACTGGTTAGCTTGGTTAGAGTGCGGTGCTGATAACACCAAAGTTGCAGGTTCAATCCCCACATGGGCCACTGTGAGCTGTGCCCTCCTTAAAAGACTCAGCTATGCCATTGTAGCATGAAAGCAATGTGTAACCAATGACCATAGCTGTTCCCCAATAAAATTAGAGGAAAAAAAAGTGCAGCAATTGATTAAGACAATGACAAATCTTAGGGGTTGAAGTTTTTGTTGTTATAAGAGTTCTGACTATCCTGTTAAGTTAACTGTACAGAGAAGCATTTTGGGATGAAAAAATGCATAGTTCCAAGAAACTATAATGCATGCTTATTTGACTGCTAGAAATTCTCTAGTTTGATGCATCGTGGCTACCTAGGGTGGAGTTGACATGCAGCTGCTTCAGCAAGCTTGTTGTTCCATCAGGAGAGCCTGCGATGTCACAGATGTCCCCTAGCCTGTCACTGCACATGTCTGTCTGTGCTCACTGCCAGGGAGGTTGCAGATTCTCCGACAAAATCCAATGTTAGATTTAGAACCGGAGGTGCTTTGTTTCAGATACCTATGGTACCTATAAAAAAGCAAATTTCAAAAAATAGAACAAATTTATTTTAGAATTCTTACAGTATTTTTAACTGTGGTATGAGTTGTTATTTTTGTGTCTACTACAAATTTTTGTTTAAAAACAAATTGTTAATAAGAACTATTCTTATTAAGGTGACTTAAGAATTCTTTTATGATCTAGTCAGAGGAATTCCAGCATAAATAACAGTTAAAATATCATATATATATATATATATATATCAAATAATTTAATAAAAATTTTTATTAGGTAAAATGCATAACATACAAAGTAAAATGAACCATCCCCACATACCCATCAACCATCTTTAAAAATTATCAACAATTCTGTTCATCATTCTTCAGAAACCTTAACTGATGGTTTAAATATCAGGCAATTTTCCAAATCTGCTTTACCTCTTTCAAAACTCAAGAAAATCAAATGAGCTGGGTCAGAGGCAGAATTATAATAAAGCTAATAACCCTTACTTGCATAGGTACCTTCCAAAAAAGAGGTCTTAGTAATATCTTTACATGTTTATATATTTTTGTTAAATTTACTAAAGTTAATTATTTCAACCATAACTAGTTAAGACCACTGTCTCATGGCATTTCAGCTGCCTTTCAGTCATATTTCTCCTCTGATTACAACCATGGAGTGGCCATGGGCATTCCTGAGATTTTAATAAGGATTCACTGGGATGTCGTTTTGCACTTTGCAAATCTCTTCCATGTATAGTTACATTATTGCTGGTCATTCCAGTTTGCAATGTCTTCTAGGACTACCATGAATATGGCAAATTCAAAGGATATTTAAGAGCACTCACTCCATAGAAAACTTGAAATGCTCTGACATCTTATAGCTCAGCTATCTCAAAGAGGTTTCCCAAATTTAACAAGAATCCTAAAAATTACATGGTTAGTAAAGGGTTGAGAATTTGAAAGAAACCTTTGTAAACTGTCAAAAAGAAAAAAAAGCAATTTTCCATCAACTATGCTAGAAGATAGTCTAAATGATCTATTCTTTCTATTGAAAAGGCTATTACAAAATTGTTGTCAAATGAAGAGGCAGCCAATAAGTATGCAACTCTAAGAACGTAGGATAAAAGTATTATACAGATGCTAATAAAATATTATGTAATTTCCTCTACATGATGTGAAGTTGAGATATTTGTTAACTTTTAAACATTACGTAGTTTTAATAATTTATCCCAAATTAATATACAGAGTTGTAACTGATTATGTAGTCATAATTTTATGTTTCTTTTCTTAAACAGAGCTATCCAAATTCTATAAGCTTCAGGTTCCACCAATCCTGGATCCACCACTGAGGTAGGTATTATTATTATCCATGTTTAAATTAAAATTCAGAGAGGTCCAATGACTTTCCAAAGGCTACACATGTATTAAGAGGTAGAACAGGCTTCAAAACTAGACTTTCTAATCCTAAAATATTTACTTTTATATGTCAACTAGGGTAGGCTATGGTACCCAGTTGTTCGGTCAAACATCAGTCTAAACATATATGTGCAGGTATTTTTAAGGTGCGATTAACATTTAAATCAGTACATTTTCAGTAAAGCAGATTACCCTCCATAATGTGGGTGGGCCTCATCCAATCAGCTGAAGGCCTTAAAAGCAATAACTGAGGTCCTCTGAGGAAGGAGGAATTCTGTTTCCAGATTACTCAAGACTTTAATGCCAACTCTTCCCTAGGTTGCCAGCCTGCTAGCCTGCCCTGTGAACTTCAGACTTTCCAGTTCCCATAATTGTGTGTGTCAATTTCTTAAAATAAATGTCTTATATGTACATCCTATTGCTTCTGTGTCTCTGGAGAACCATGACTAATGCAATAAGAAATACAAAGAACTATATGCTAGTGTTGGCTCTCATGTAGTTACGAATCATGTGACCTTGTCAGGGCACTTAACCTCTTTAGGCTTTAGTATCATTATCTCCAAAATAAGGAAATCATTTCAGACCAGAATTTTCCAACCTTGGCCCAATTGACATTTTTGACTGGGTAATTGTTTGTTGTGGGGGGCTGTCCTAAATATTGTAGGAAGTTTAGCAACATTCCTGGCTTCCCTCTACTAGATGCCAGTAGTATCACCCAGTTGTTAACAATCAAAAACATCTCCAGGGCCGGCCGAGTGGCACGTTGGTTAAGAGCTGGCTTGGGACGCCAGAGGGCCCCAGTTCGGATCTCACATATGAGGGCCAGTGACACTGCCCTCTACAGCTAAGATGCTGAACAACAGCGCAACCTGGAGCTGGGCTGCCTTGAGTCGCCAGCGACATGGGCTGCAGCCCCTGCTGCAGTGGGTTGCCATGGGCTACCGTGTGTAGCCAGCAGCCAGCGTGAGCGGCCAGCAGCCGCAGTGAGCGGCCGTCCAGAAGCCGGCGACTGATCTGCCTTGACCGGGAAGAGCGCAATGATGGTGCCAACTTGGGCCAGTGAAGCAACATCCTCCACAACTAGACTGAAGAACAAAAGGACAGCAACTTGTCTGTTCCCCTGCCCCCAATTCCCCAGCGCTGTTCCCCTCTCCCAATTCCCCAATAAAAACCTTTAAAAAAAAAACAAAAAACATCTCCAGACATTTTCAAATATCCTCCAGTTGAGGGGCAGGGGACAAAATCCCTCCCAACCCATTTGAACACTGCTTTATTAGATCATCTTTAAGTTATAATATAGGCATATGTAATATTATAGTAGAGATTACATATACTGAGGCAGCTTTGGAAAGTTCTGGGGAAAGCTGTTTGACCACTTAGTGGCATGTTATTGAGGTGATATTTTAATATTTGGTAATTCTTATAAATATAATATTCTTCAGCACTTATAAGAAAGAAGCAAAAAATGGAGAAAGGTCAGAAATATTGGCAACATCAAGCTCTTGGCAAAGTGCGAGCTGCAGGCAGCTTAAGGGCAGTGAAAAATAATGTAAACGGAGTCACTTCAAAGTGGAATCGGAGCTGCCATCCCAGAGGAAGTGCCTTTGTATGTTTTATTCCTCAACCCCCTGGGATATTAAAACAGGGCAAAATAATCTTTGGACTGAACCTAAAGCAGCCGTTATCCAAAACAACTGTTTGCAAAGATAATAAGAAAACAGGTGTTATGACTACCAGACAGAAAATTAGAAACATTCTTTAGAATTAGCATCACTGTCTTACTTCTCTGTACAATAGTAATTCCTTCCTTCTATTCAGGTAATTTTCTCATGAGCACCCCTTACCTTTGCCTCCTAATTGGAACACTATTTGGGTTTCTGTCTGAATCAGTGCTTCTTGAATAGCTGTTCTTTTAGAACTCAAATAAATGCTTGTTGCCTCTCACTTAGGCCTTTTAGTTTTAGGTTAACAGCAGCAAAGGAGTGAGAGAGAATAGATGAAAAAGGGGGAAGGATGGACTTTAGCATTTATCCTCAAATAAATTAGCTGGGAAATGAGTTTTTTGGATTTTTTTCAAATCCAAGCCACCAGTGGCAACGCTGAGCTCAGTAGTGGGTGGAGATCACAGTCTGCCACAGGGCACATGGGTGGGGGTGGCTAGGCTTCTTGGATGTATAGAAATTCATATAAATCTATGTGATTTTTCAATTCATATTGCCTTGCTAATATTAATGTAAGGAAAGTTATTTTTCCAAAGAATACATTGCGGTGGGGGGAAGATTGAGGAGGGGTATGGTTTGCCTCAATAAGTGTAGTCACCTTTAGGCTCCCATTAGTTAAATGATCGGAAAAAAAAAATCAGCAGCATTCCACTAGATGGTGCTATATCTGACCAATTCATCAAGCACGGATAAATTACGTTTTATATGACCCTGTCCTTCCCAGCATATTTTCTCAGTCCTTTTGAAATAATTTTGATTCAGCTATACTTCAAATGAAAGATACCTGTCAATTAAAAAAACTTATTTTCCACTCAGAACATACTTCTGACACCTTGTTAATCTCTACCTGTGTTTCAAAAATACATGCATTTCTGTTCCAAGCAATTGGGCAACAAAGCAAGGCTTAGTCTCGGAATGCACAAGAATATACTGTGTTCATAGCAAAAGACTTGTTCCTTTTACAAATTTTAATTAATGCCATAGCCAGGTGAATTAATAATACTACTACTGGCAAGTACGAGAAAAACTAATACAAAAACCTTTTAACTTTAATTTCTTCAATGCTCTGCGGACTGATATTGTCAGAGATGAGTTTTGTGTTTACCCTTGGCAGCCTGAGATATTAAAAAGGCAGGAGTTAGGATATTAAAATGCTACGCAGAGCTCTGAAATACAATAACGTGCTACAAAAGATAGCTCTATGACTTGGCATGGCAGTTAGAAAGGGAACTTGGCCATTCTACACCAGGGTAACAGGTAGACTCACATCAAAAAGAGAATTCTAAGGGCTCATTTAAGCAATTATTTTCTAAATGGGAAGTTGTAAGATTCACAATCTCCTGAAAATTTTAATCACTTGGGGAGAAATAGATTACAAATACACTTATCTTTTATAAATCTTCATGTCAATCTACCAGTATATAGGAGCCAAGGGAAAGAATCCCTCTGCAGTTGTTAAAAGTAGTATTGTTTGTTTGTTTTTAAGGAAGAGAGAATATTGTTGACCCTCATCAGTAGCCTTACTTGAATAGCAAAATAGTAAGGGACCCTCAGGGAGGATGGGGCGGGAGTCAGCAATGGGTGGAGGGTGGGTGGGGGAAATTACTGCATTACAGGCAATTCCATATCCCATTTAGAATATGATCAGAAGAAAAAGACAAGTAAAACAGTCTCAAAGTGACTAGAGTTGGGTGGAGAACAGGCGAAGTGGAAGTTAAAGATAGAAGTGAAAAAAAAAAAAAAGGATGAAAACCCTGCCCTCATATGTTTAGCATATACCTCTATTTATCAATTAAAATATTAATAACCCAATAATGCATATTTTTCACATATTTTACATCAAAATAATGCAGAGGAAGGATGAGCACAAGCGAAACAGCCAGGCCACAGGGCTGCTAAAGCAAACACAAAATTCCACTTCACAGTTTTCCTAGGGTAGGGCCTGACTCCAAAGCGTATTTCCTTCAGAACTCACAAAAAACAAATAATTCTTTTTCTCTGTATAATACAAATAACTTGGTAAAAATTCTTATCAAATAAACTATAACAACTATATAAAGATTTAAAGACAATTAGAAGCAGAAGAAGGATGGTGGGGCGACTCCTTAATACTTCCAGCCAGTAGTTTGTATATAGGTCAAACCACTGTTTTCGAGTTTTAAGTTCAGTCCCAGTGAGGTACCTCAGAGGTTTCCCACGGGTCTGCATCGCTCCTATTCTAGAGAAGCACTTCCTAAATTGTCATTTGTTCCTCCTTTGGTTCTTTCTACCCTTACCTACAACTTAACACATGTTCTGTGAAGAAAAAAAAAAAGTTTCTCAGTAAAACATATTTGGAAAACACAACATGCTACATATCGCCTTCTTAGAGATTTCTGGTACACAGGGCACATTAAAGGGTATCGAAATATCTGAGGGGTTCTGGGAAAGGAAAATCTGTGTAACTGAACTCATATCCCAAATTTATTTTATTTATTTTTTGTATTTCATTGTTTTTATCTTTTATTATTTTTCAATTTCTCAATTACATTTGACATTCAATATTATTTTATATTAGTTTCAGATGTACAGGATACTGGTTAGACATCTATATAATTTATCAAGTGATCCCCCTGATTAGTCTAGTACCCACCTGGCACTATACATAGTTATTACAATATTATTGACTATATTGCCTATGCTGTGCTTTACATCCCCATGACAATTTTGTAATATTTTTAATTTTTTAAAGGTTTTTATTTAAATATAACTAACACACAATATTATATTAGTTTCAGGTGTATACCATCATTGTCCAACACTTATATATCTAAGGAAGTGATCACTGTAATAAGTCCAGCAACCATCTGACACCTGTGCTATCAGAATATTATTGACTTTATTCCCTATGCTGTACATTACATCCCCATGAGTTATTTGTTTTATACGTGGAAATTTGGAACTCTTATTCCCCTTCACCTTTCCCCTCCGCCTTTTAAAAAATTTTCCAATTATAGTTGACATTCAATATTATTTTATATTAGTTTCAGGTGTACAGCATAGTAGTTAGACATTTACATAATTTACAAAGTGATCCACCTGACTAGTCTAGTACCCACCTGGCACTATACATAGTTTTTACCATATTATTGACTATATTCCTTATGCTATACTTTACATCCCCCTGACTATTTCATAACTACCAATTTGTACTTAATCCCTTCACCTTTTTCATCGTGCTTCCACTCCCCCTCCCATCTGGCAACCATCAGCTTTTTCCTTGCATCTATGAGTCTGTTTCTGTTTTACTTCTTTGTTTTGTTCTTTGGATTCCACATATAAGTGAGGTTATATAGTATTTGTCTTTCTCTGTCTGACTTATTTCATTTAGCATAATATCTTCCCCTTCCCTGTCCCCACCTTCACTCCCAGGAATACCTATTAGCATTTTACAGGCCACTGGTATTCTCTAGTAGAGTGTTCAGAAAATGCTATTCCAGGGATAAAAGTATTACATCTTTTTGCCACTTTGAAAGGATTGTGAAGATTTAAAAGACTTACCAAAAGGATCTACTTAATATCCTGAGAGTTCATATTTTTGCTTAAATTTGGCTTCTTGGTACAGTTGTTTAGCTTTTGCCCTATCATTCTCCTGATTGAAACATCATCTGAGTTGGGAAATAACTGCTTTGTGATTCCTGTAAAAAACACAATAATAACACATAAAAACACTTTATTAAGCCTTTGCATCTTAAGGTAGGAACTGAGATAAAACATCAAGCAATCCACATTATAATTTTGTCTCCATTTTGCAAAAGCAACCCAAACACACAAAAGATATTTAAATAGATGAGTATATAAACAGGTTTTATAAAGCAAAGTAAAAGATAATGAAGGTCTATATTATAAACTGAGAGCATACATATTTGTCTTCCTATAGTACCACTCAATTTTAACCTTGCTACTTACCCTGAACTCTAAGTCCCCTTGCTCCAAAATGTTGGGAATTTAATTTTATGCATCCCAACATCAGTTGAAACAACTAGAGTCTGACTGACCCTTTTCCAAGTAAGAAATTACATACTATTAAAACATAGAGAGCTGGGATTCCGCGATTCCCTAAATTTGTTGGATATTTGCAAGAAAAAAATTATCTGATAATCTAGATTATTACATTTAAAGAGATTCATTAATTTAAAAACTGTAAACAGGATAGTCAAATTAACTTCTATTTTTCTAGAATAAAAGATAAGGGATAGAACCAAGATAAGACAGAAAAACAAAACTGACATCATGTTTGAAAGGATTTTGAAAATTTATTTTTCTAACGCTACGAATTTAATGAATCCAACCTTTTCAGTGATATAAAATTTATTTTTAATTTAATAACTGCTTTTAATGTAAAGGTTTGCTACACAAGTTCCCATATTTAACAAGGTGTAAACTAGTCTGAGATTTTTCTTTCATAGAAAAATAAACTTGAAGAAGAAAGACCATGAAAGAAAAATTTAAACCTTGAATGGTAAACTATTTCAAATTCATGTGACAGTAAAATGCAATCATATTATCACCTATGATTTCTTGAACTTCATTCTGATTCATAGCTGGCTTTACAGCTTTGTCCCTCGAAGTAGAGGATTTTGCACCCGTCAGGCTGTGTGTGGCCATGTATTCATTTGTGTAAAGTACTTGCATTAAATCATTAATAAACTTCTGAGGCTTGCTCTTGTTACAACGGGCAATCTGCCATTTTTCAATCTTGAACTAAAAAATAATAAATGAAATTAAAAAAAAAAAAAAAGAAAGTAATACCTGGAGAAATATACTTTTAATTAAGACATGCCAGAAAACAAAATCAACATACTTTAAAATGAGGTATTATACTTTTAATATATATTTTACATTTCAGGAGTTAGAGTTAAATGTTATCTTTGAGATCATTCCTCATATCTGTGAACCAGAGTATATACAAATTCTTGTCATGGAATCTGGATTTGGTGCTTGAAGGATTAGTTCCCTTCTCAACACTTCCTAACTAAGTGCAGTAGGTAGAACAATGATCCACTGAAGATATCCACATCCTACTTCCTGGGTCTTGGGAATATGTTGCCTTATATGGTAAAAATGACATTGTAGGTGTGATTAAAGTTAAGGATCTTGAGATGGGGAGATTATCCTGGATTATGCAGGTGGGCCCAAACTAATCATAGGAGCCCTGAGATGCAGAAGAGGGAGACAGAAGAATGGATCAGAAAAAAGAGACAGAGGAGAAATTTGAAGAGTAAGAGGGATTTTGTTTGCATGCCTGGCTTTGAGGATGGTGGGAGTGGGCCTCCAGCCAAGGAATGTAGTTGCCTCAAGAAGCAGGAATGGCCTTCAAGTTTATAGTCAGCAAGAAAACGGGGACCTCAGTTCTACAATCAAAAGAAACTGAATTCTACAACAACCCGAATGAACAGGAAACAGATTTTTCTACAGAACTTCCAGAAAGGAGTGCACCTGCCAACAGCTTGAAGTTACCATACTTCTGACCTACAGGACTCTGAGAAAGTACATTTGCATTATTATCAGTCACTGATATTGTGGTAGTCTATTATACAGCAAAAGGAAATTACACTAAGATTCAAATATTCTGAATGTTAGCTTTTTAGTGTTTAATGATAGCTCCTGGAGGCATATTTTTCAAGACTAATACCTGAGTCTAACAAAACGCTTGCCTTTTTAGCTTGTTTCTTAATTAAGAGAAACTGGGAAAGTAGAAAAAGAATTGTGTCCAGCTGACACGCAGAGGCTGAAATTTACCTTCTCTCAATGATAGAATTTTACCCCTTAGCGCATAGTTATACTTCTGACAGTGGATTAAGAATTTTCTAGTTTAAAACTTCATCATTGTTCACAATTTGACTTTAGTTTTTTTTAGCTGGATATTGGTTTCACAAATATTAATTTATTGTGGAAAAAAAAAAGAAAAACTATTTAAAGCAATTGGAATGTTATGGTTGTGTTCCTAAAGTTACCTAAAGTTATCCGATGGAACAATGGTCATTTTGTACTCTTATGTTAATTTTTGTATTTAACTGTATCCCAGTGAAAGATAGGACACGTATTCCAACTGACCTGCTTCTCCTCAGTCTGATGCTCTTCTTCAGCTCTCAAGGAAACCGGTGAACTGGAATTAGAATCAGAATTACTGCACATTGAGGCAAAAGATTCTGGTGAGGAGTTGTTGGTTGCTCTCCAGAGGGTGGATGCAGGTGTAGACATGGTCCCTCCACCCTTGAGGACGGCCTCTGCCATACCAACCAATTCTTCAAACTGGGTAACTGCCTGTGGTAACACTAGAATGGCAAGAAAAAGTAACGCTTTAGAAATACTTTTAATAATGGGCATATATATATATATTTAAAAAATTTTTTTTAATTGGGTAGATAGGCATAGAAATATGTGGAACAAATTGTTAACATTTGTTACCTTTGAAAAATGGTTGTAGAGTGGTTCGAACATATTTACTTTTTATTATTAAATAATTAATAATTGCTTAATAAAAAATCAATTTTAAAACATTTGGTGATTGCATTTAACTGTATATGTATTGCATCGTAACTAAAATCAATGTTTTAATAAGTTGATTCTTTTTTCTAACTGCTAATAGTAGTGTTTGAAGGTATTTAATATCTTCATTGTAGACATTACTGATTCTATTATCAATCACCTTCCAGATACTCCAGCTTAAATGACAAGATAAAATTAACCATTTCGCATATATTGAATAAATTTTCTATGAACTTTGTGTGTGGTTTGCCAGGGAGTCAAATTTTATCAAATTAATAAAAAGTCATTGTCACAATTCAAACCTATGTTTTCACATACTAAAGATGAATTTTAGTAGTCAACTGTATGTTCTCTTTGTTCCTTTTTTTTAAATGGAAACTTACACATTCAAAGGTTTCATGCCTCCATGTAAAATGGTCTTCTCTGGTGTTATATTTAGTTTGTTTCCTAAGGACAAATAACATGTTGTTGGAGTTGGAAGTCACCTTAAACCCTATCTAATGGAACTCTTCACTCTGTGGTTGAGGGTACTGCCTACTGGAGAGGCAAAAAGACTCTGAAACGTTTTTGTACTTACCTTAAGCATATTATTGAACTATAACCTTTGGAATAATACTTGATTCGAGAGCTGAAAATCACGTATATTGATGACATGTCCAAATCAATACATCTGGTACTATATTAGTAGATAAAGATGAAAATCTACTAAAGAAAATCTTATTTTATATTATTTCAATTAATATTTACTAAGCATCTCTCATGTGCCAGACACTTATTTAATTAGCGATTATTTATTGAGCCTTTAATACTATTAAGCACTTATCTACGTAGCTTTTACTCTGTGCCAGGCACTATTCTGGTGACTTGACTCATGTTCATTAATTTAACCCTCATTTTTACTCTTTGAAATAGGTATTATCTTCATCCCCAATTTAGAGAGAAGGACAATTACACAATGCAAAGTTACGTCACCCATCCAGGCTCAACCAAATTTGTGAAAAGAAGGGCAAAGATTCAAATTCAGACTCTGCCAATTTCATGCTATAAACTACAGCTGACCCTTGAACAACACGAGTTTGAACTACATGGGTCCATTAATATGAGGATGTTTTTCAATAAATACATTGGAAAATGTTTTGGAGATTTGTGACAATTTGAAAAAACTCAAACCATGTAGCCTGAAAAATTAAGAAAAAGTTAGGTATGTCATGAATGTTATATGTATATAATACATATAACATTCAAAATATGTGTTAATCGACTGTTTATGTTATCAGTAAGGCTTCCAGTCAATGGTAGGCTATTAGTAGTTAAGTTTTTGGGGAGTCAAAAGTTACACGTTGACTTTTGACTGCATGGGGGTGGTCAGCACCCCTAACCCCTGCATTGTTCAAGGGTCAACTCTACTATGTTAGCAGACTCTCAAATATTTGCCAACCACTGTGTTAGGTGCTGGGGGTAAAACTGAGAGCAAAATCAGATGTAAGTCTAGCTTTGTGGAACTGAGAGAGGGTGGGGAGCATCATATATATATATATATATATATATATATATATATATATATATATATATACACATATATACATATATATAATTTATTTATTTATTATTATTATTAGCAAGTTGTATAGTAAGAATTTGGCCTGCTCAAAGTGAGGTCTCCTTCCCAACCCTCCTCTCCCCCCAATTCCAAGAAAATAATCTCTAAATCCTTAGAAATTCCCAAGGGTAGGAGTATCTTCATTAGTCCTGATGATGCTCTCAGACCACACCTTATAGTATCTGCCAAGTAGTTTCTCAGGGTGGGAACAATCACACCCAATAGTCTTAGGGTAGAAGCTGGCCATGGCCAGAAAGCCTGAAAGATTTACAGAGTTCAACCACATAGGCAATTAATTAATCAATCAATCAGTCAGTCAGTCAGTCAGTCAGTCAGTCAGGTCTACATAATGAATCCTCAATAAAAACTTTGAACACTAGAGCTCAGGTGGGCTCCTGGATGGGTAACACTCCATGCATATTGTCACACATAGATGCTATGAGGATAACGCATCCTGAGGACAGCAGAAGATTCACATTTGGAAACTGCCCAGACTCCGCCCTATGTGTCTCTTCCATCTTTGGTTGGTCTAATTTGTATTCTTTCCTTGTAATAAATGAAACCATGATTATAATAGGTTTCAATGAGTTGTAAGTTTCTCTAGTAAATTATTGAAACTGAGGATAGTTTTGGAAAACTCCAGAACTTGGGGGTAGCATCAGAAGTCTTAGGCAGACTTGGCAGTCTAGAGGACAGTGCCCTTAATCTTGCAGTTTGGCTAACTGAAGGTACGTGCAAAGAAATGAAACATTATAATTGTTAAGTGTGTAAAACATAACATAAATGGAGCCACTTTAAAATGGAGCTGGAGCCACCATCCCAGAATAACTGCCTTTGCACACCTTACTCCTCAAACTTTTGGAATGTTAAGACTGGACAAAATAACCTTTGGACTGGCCTAAAGCACTATTGATTCCAAATAACTGTTTGCAAAGATAACAGATTAACCAGACTAAAAATTAAAAATATTCTTTAAATAACAATTTCTTCTGTAATAGAAAAGAACAGTATGTCTAAAGTTTTCTCAATAAACATGTGTTTGGAGAGAGTGATCAGAAAAAAAAAATTCTTTAGAATTAGCATCACCATTTTAGCTTATTTGCATGCGTGAAAATTCCTTCTTTCTATTCATGTAATTGTTCCCATTCCTTTTTGCATAAACACCCTTTGCCTTCACCTTCTAATTTGAACTCTATTTGGGTTTCTGCCTCAGTCAATGCTTCCTGAATAGCTATGCTTTTGGATCTCAAATAAATGCTTGTTGTCTCTCACTTTGGCCTTTTATTTTTAGGTTAACAAGTGCCACAAAGGAAAGCATCAAGTGCTTGAATAATCCTGGGGAGGGGAGTGGCATGGAAGGCTTCTTTGGGGACATCAAGACTGATCTGAGAGCTGAAAGCTGAGCATGAATTAAAATAGCTGGAGGGGATAAGGTGGTCATCAGAGACAAAGGAAACACAAGTTCTGTAGTTGAGGAACTGCAAGAAAGCCAAAGCTAGAATGCCAAGAGAAAAGTGAATTTGGTATAAAGTGCTGATTCAAGACCCTTTACCATGTTTTCTAATAATGAAATTTGTACCTGTTCTTTGGAATATATCCTTGTCATTTCTTTCTGTGTAGCTCTCTATATGCATGTATTCTCTTTTACACAATTAGGTTCTGTTTACAGAATTATGGTTCTGTTTTCCAAATAGGACTGTAAGGTGAATATTTTTCCTGTTTTATTAGATTTTTTTTGGAAAATATGACTTTTGAGGTCTAATGTACATAGAATCAAAGGCAAGATCTTACATGAAGTCTGAGTGGAAATTAAGTAGGTAAGGGAAATGAGTTTGACAAAAGGATACACACCTGGTTAATGTACACGCATCAAACTATAGAACACTTCCATCCTCTCAGAAAGTGGCCTCATTCATGTCCCTTCTAAGTCAATCCCGGGACTTGCCTCAGAGGCAACCACTGATCTGACATCTTTCTTTACCATAAATAAGTTTTACCTGTTCTCGAATTCCATATAAATGGGTTCAAACAGTATACATTCTCCTCTTTCTGACTTTCTTTTAAAAGTAAAGTTTATTGGGTGACAATTGTTAGTAAAGTTATATAGGTTTCAAGTGTACAGTTCTGTAATACATCATCTATATATCACATTGTGTGTTCACCACCCAGAATCAATGTCTGACTTTTTTTTCTCTGCATGTTTTGAGATTCATTCATGCTGCTCAGTTATTATTCATTTTTAGTTGTTGTTGCTGACTAATATTCAATTATACGAATGCTCCACAATAAATGTATCTGTTCACCTGTTGATGGGTTATGTGCCACTTGAAAAAACAACTTTAATGGTTCCCTAATATTCCAAGGTATTGATGTTATATAATTTACTTAAACGCTTTTTTAAAAAAAATCTTTTTGGAATTTAGTTTGCTTCCAATTTTTCTTTATTACAAACAAAACTCTGATGAACTGTTTAGCCCATATATCTTCATATGCCTCTCTGATCACGTCAATGCTATAAATTCCTGAAAGTATAATAGGGTCAAAGGTATAAATGTTTTCGAGTCTAAATATTGCTGCTAAATTACTCTCCAGAATGATTCTTCCAACTTACGCTCCCACTGGTGAAGTAAGAAGTGGGCTATTTCACTGCACCATCAATAACAGGTATTAATCACTAACAACAATCTTCACTATTTTGATAGGTTAAAATCTTAGTACAATTTAAATAGCAATTATTGATTATTGTGAAGTTAAATGTATATTATTTGTTTATGACTATTTGAATTTTATCTATGGATTATCTATTAGACCATGGAATATTAGTACTTTTTCTATGTTATAAGAAGTTAAAGGTTTTTGTAAAGTGCTAATAGATACAATGTGTTAGCTATTATTAACTCCCTTACATATTAAGCATTTTAACCTTTATTTGTCATAAGTTGCAAGTATTTTTCCTAGAGTGTTTATCTCTTAATGTTAAGGTATTTTTGAAGCACACCCACATGCATTTTTAGTTTTTATTTTAGGTAAGTAGCAGCCTTTTCTTTAGTCTATTATCCATTAATTTTATGCTTAAAAAGTCATTCATCATTCAGATTAGTTAAATAGTTCCCCATATAGTTTGTATAGTTTAAACATCTTTTTACAAGTAAGCTTTTTCCCCAGAGGTATATTTTGAGCTTCTAATGAAAAAGTTTAAACACCAAGTAAACACTCATATACCCATCCGCCAGTTTCAACTCCCAGCCAGTCTTGTTCCGTCTATACCCCCATCCACTTCCTCCCCACCCTTAAGATTACTTGAAGCAAATCACAGGCGTTATCTCATTTTATCTGTAAGTTCTTCCATATGTATCTCTAAAAGGTAAGACATTTTAAAAGTATCACTGTAACACCATTGTCACACCCAGAAATACTTAACAATAGCTCTTTAATATCATTAAAAACACCTAGTAAATGTTCAAATTTCTCCAATTGTCTGATTTTGTTTAAGTCTGAATCAGGATTTAGATAAGGTTCATACATTACAACTGGTTGTCGTCTCTCATCGAAACTGTAAGTTTCCTCTCTCTCTCCTAGTTTTTTCTTGCAATTTATTAGTTGAAGAAACTGGCTCATTTGTCCTGTAGGTTTCCCATAGTCTGGGATCACACCCATGAGGTGGCGTTTAACATATTCTTCTGTTCCCTGTATTAGCTGTAAATTAGTAGTTAGGTGTAAAGGCTTGATCAGATTTAGGTAGTGTTTTGACCTCCACCAGGTGGCATTTAACGCATGGTAACTTTTTTGTGATATTAGCAATCACTGATCATCACTGTCTAGATTCATTATGCCATAAAGGGTTGCGCAATGGTGCTATTCTAATTTTTTTTCTTCTTCTTTTATTAATTGGAATTCTATCAAGGGAAACTTCCTCTTTTCAACTATTTGGTTACCTGGAGATTCATTTCATATAGTAAAGGCAGGATACATGTTTGACTTTTTGGGTCTGTATTCGTTAGTTTTCAAAATAGTGAGCTGGTTCTTTTAGATGGCCATTAAGTTTTTTCTGTTTTGCATACCGTTATGAATCATGCATTTAAACATATTTGATACGGTTCTACCTATTGCAGTTATCTTTCTTATTGGTGCTCAGATTGTCCCACCTTTCGCCAGTGGGAAAAACCTCTGTTAGTTGACAAGTCCATATAGTCTTTGCTAACTGCCTTACTTTCTGGTAGGATGAGATGTTCACGATAGTATTTCCTGTTTATGCCTCCTGACAAGGCTCATCTTGCACATGTCCTGTGCAAGACCTGGAATCAGCCATTTCTCCAAAGAACCCTAGCTCTTTTCAGTGGGAAATGGTATTGCAAGCCTGTATCTGGGTGCCAGGAGTGCTCTTTGCTACTGGATTCTTGTTTGTAGGCTTAATCAGTGAACATATTAGAAAATATTTATTATTAATTTTTAAAGATAAAATTCATCATGTGTTTAAACAGGCGCTTTCCATTTAAATTCAGAGCACGGAATTTTCATTTCAGCTCTAGTTATGTTTCTGGTGTACTACATGGTGTGAAATGAGAACCTAACTTTAACTTGCCCCCTCTCCCCGCCCCCAAACGGGATTATTTGTTGAATAATTAATCCTTTTCCTAACTGACTTGCAGGACTTGCTACATAAATTACCAGGCCCATTGCAAAATGAAAATGCAGGACTCCTTGTCCAAAACGTCTTAAGAATTTTAATATGGTGGCAGCAGAGCCTTTAACCACTTTGTGGGGCCTTTCTAAGAGCAGGGCCCTGTGTAACCGCACAAGTGACACACTATGAGGCTGGCCCTGATGACTTGTGACAGTGAACACTATAATAGCAAATACTTACATAGCATTTGCTATTGCCAGGCTCTGTTCTGAATGTTTACATGTCACCCAGGTAATTACTTTTGTTATTTCCACTTTTTTTTTTTTCTTTTTTTTTTTTAGCTGAGCCATCCTGCTACCTGTTGGCAGCTCAGCGGCTGCTCAGCTCGGGCTGGACTCGAACTGCTGTTGCTCAGAGCTCAAACTCTTGAGCGAGCTCTTAACCAACTGAGCCACTCGGCCGGCCCTGTTATTTCCACTTTTGAGATGAGGAAACTGAGGCACAGAATGGTTAAACAGCTTGCACAAGATTACACAGCTAGTAGGTGGCAGAGCCAGGGTTTGACTTACTGGGACTTTATAGGATTTAATGTTAACAAGTTATGCCCTCATATTCTTTTTCAAATTGTTCTTAATTGATTTTGCCTATTTATTTTTCAGGTTAAGTTTAGATTGATTATTGTTGAATTACAACAAACAAATCATTGGTATTTTGATTGGGATTCCATTCAAACTAGTAGTTATTTCGGGATGAACTGGCATCTTCTTTTTTCATCTATGAATGTGAAATATCTCTCCATTTATTTAGGTTTGTATATTTCTCTGTTCAGTTTTTATTTTTTCTTCATAGATACCACATAATTCTTGTTAAGATAATTACTAAATATTGTATAGTTTGTGATTAATATGAATCGATTCTTTTTTCTTTCTTTGAAGAACATAACCAGCAATTTTTGATTTACATATAAGGAAATTACTGATTTTAAAAAAATCGTAGCTACCAGATTTGGAGCACCTATTATGTGCCTAGTGCTTATTATTTTTGAAATGAAATAAGACTTATAATGAAAAACAGTAGTCTTTTGCCTTATCACTAACCCCCTTGATTACTACTCCTAGAGGCTACCACTTCTAATCTATTTTACTGTTTTTTCTGCTAGTTACCATTATAGTCTTAAATAATAATATACACATACAACTATACAGGGTGCCAAAAAATGTATACACATTTTAAGAAAGGGAAAAAACAGTATTAAAATTACGCTGATGGTAACCATTTTGAGTACCTCTTTGTAATTGCAGAAATCAAACATGCCTTGTATTCATCTTTTGTTTTCGGTATATATTATTACAATTTTAATACAGTTTTTTTCCTTTCTTAAAATGTGTATACATGTTTTTGCCACCCTCTGAGTTTATTGAGTTTTTCAGATTCATATAATTATTTATTGGCTTTCAACTATGGCATGTAACTATGTAGCTCCTTTTCCTCCTTGCCCCCAGCCATACAGACACACACATGCACTCATAGTGCTCAAATGAAAACATATGCACAATCTTCTCCTTTTTCTATCATCCCAGTACAGTGGTAACACAATTGTTAGCTCAATAAATATTATGCTTACATTATTTTAGTGATGTAAATATAATTCACAATTCCTTTCCTTTAAAACATTGAGAGAATAAAAGGGGAAAAACTGAAGACAGTGTGTAGAGTCATTTAAAGAGTTTTCCTATGAAGGGAAGGGGAGAAAGAGGGTGGAAGGCTTTGGAGACACAAATGGCCTGAAAGAGGGTTTTTGTTTTTTGATGGGAGATATAACAGTGTGTTTGATGCTAATGGAAATGATTCATTAGAGAAGAAGAACCTGATGGTGCAGGGAGAATCTTTGGGGCTATGTTCCAGATTAGGCGAAAGAGCATAGATGGAGTTATTGCCTTTGACTGGACAAGAGAATAGGTCATTTGTGAGTGACAGGAGAGAAAGTGGAGCATATAAGCACAGGTGTAGGGAGATGGCGGTCTCTTCATATCCTCTAATTTCTCAATGAAGTAGGAAGCAAAGTCATCAAGCGAGAGTGAGGATAAGCGCGGAGGTGTGGGAAGTTGGCAGGAGAGGAGAAAACGAATTGGCAGTCCAGGGGTGTGGGAGAGAGAAGACAACTGGTCATAGCAAGTGATTCTTTTCATATACTATTGAAACTGATAGGCCATTCTTTCATTTAGAATTTTTCACATACATTTATAACAAAAATTGGTCTATAATTTTTGGGGGGCGATTATATGTCAAGCTCTGGTACCAATAAAAACAGAGACAATAACAACAGATACTATTACTGAGCACCTATCATGTACCAGGCACCAGTAATTTCTTTCATTTATCTCATTTAATCCTCATAACAACAAAGAAATGATACCTTGCCCCATTTTGTAGATGAGAAAATTGAAGCTGGGGCTGAGGGTACAATAAAATGACATGGTTAAAGTTGTATAACTAGCTAATAAGCAGAGTGGGATTCAAAGCAAGGTCTGTAACTTCAAAATCAATACTTTTAACCAGCAATTTATGCTAACTTTATAAACCAGCTTTTCAGCTTTACTCTAAGTTCTAGAACAGATTATATAAAAATGAGAATTATCTGGTTTTTAAAAAACTCACAAAAACCTCACTGGAGAAAGCCATGAGATATAAAAATGCTATTTAAAGTTGAAAAAATAAAGAGATAATAGCTTGTTATAAACATCTTATTTCCATTCACATGTGGCTGTTTCTACTTAGTTACGAAGCCTTCAATTTAATAAATATTGTAAGAAAAGCATGTGAACCATTACTCTGTCCGCCTCACTCAGCATCATGTTCTATCTGTCTCCTATCATTTCTGCCTCATGAAATATCATAGAACTGTCCTGTTTCTTTCCATCACCATTGCCCTGGGCTGGGCTGCTGTCACGTTAGCCTGGATGACTGCAATATCTCTCAAGTTCTTCCCCACTTTCTTTCTTGTGTCACTTGTATTCATTCTGTACACAACAGCCAGGGAGATTTATTTCAAAATGCTCTGTGTATTTACTGTTGGAATGCTGCCCAACATAGAGTATATTTCCCAAATATAGAGCTGCATAAAATCATGCATGGTGCTTAACTACAAATGGAAAACATCTTTTTGAAACATAAACACTTAAAACAATATAGAGTCCTACAAAAAGGCATTATGCCAAGTGGTTTTTAACTTGCTTAGGCTGACCTTTCTCCTTTAGAAGTCTTCTGTAAAATGATTGTTTTCCCAAACCACCCCTCCCAACCTCAAAACTAAAATTTAGTATATGGAATCTTTAATTCTAGTGGTTCTACAATGGATTAGAACAGGCCCCATTTTCTAGTGCTTTCCTTAGCAGAGGGGGTTGAGATACATACATCATGAACACCTTAATATATTTGTTTTGTTTAATCTTTTTTTTCCAGGGTCAACAAGTGAGCAGTCTATATTAAATGCTCAATAAATGTCCATTAAACACTATTAAATGAATACAACATTTGGTATTTTGTAGGCATAATCTAAAATTTTCTAAGCGATCAAGTAAAGGCTTCAATAGAATATTTCTGTATTAAATTATGTAATGATGGATTTTCTTAAAATATGATTTTTGCATTTTTTCCTCTAAGGTCCTGATTTCCTTTTTCATTCAGCAGATTTGCAATACTTTTCACTCATCATGTATTTTCCCTTTCATCTAAAAATGTCAATTTTCTCTAAGTTTACCTTGAAGCATGACCAAAGACTGCCGAAGCCGGCTGTTTTCTTTCCGGGTGTTTGTTAGTTTTTGTTTCAGGCTCTTTATTTTCGTGCACAATTCCTCCTTTGACAATCCTTCTAAAGGCTCTTCATCCTCACTGGAGCTCTCACCGGGCAGAAAGGCATTTCCCGAATAGGGGTCTCTCTGAAATACAAGGCATGCACAACACAAAAAGCTTCAAAGTGACTTGAACGGTATCTTCCATATTCCGTATGCTGAAGGGACATAATCAGACCTACAAATTCCTGTTCTCTCAGGCGCTTCCTGTCCAGGAGGGGAGCTGGGCCCTGAGTGATCTAGCCTCAGCTTTGTCTTCTACTATCTCCGGGAGCTTGGAATAAGGCAAGGGCATCCAGGTCTCACACACGTGTTTTACGAAAAGCAGAAACCAGGATTCTGACTTTCTGCCCAACTTCAGTGAGAAATACAAAGTAGAAACATAGTGAAACAGAGCAGAGTCAACAAGACTACCATTCGGAGCTGTGTAACTCATCCCATCCTCCATTTCTCCCTTGCTCCTCATTCACAGCCTGTCTATTGAGATGACACTGACGTCATGAAGCCAATTTTTTTTTTTTTGCATCAGAGAAAGGAGACAGAAGATTCACCTAGAACAAAGCATTTATGTTTACCTTTTCGTCTTAAAAATAGTTTTTAAGGTCAGTAGCAAGATAATAATCTGAAACACATGCATTTGAGTTATAAAACCCAAGTTGTATTGAGGCAGAAAACAAATTTCTCAAATTACCAAGCTGATATATATATATATATATATATATATATATATATGCAGATATAGATATATATCAGTTTCATATATACATATATATAAAGTGTTTTTAGTTTGCACTCTTGTGGCTGCCTCAATGTCCTAATCAATTCAAAATATTTACATTTCATGGTAATTTTGACTTTGGGGAAGAGCCAGAAGTCACACGGTGCCAGATCCG
The DNA here is from genome assembly GCF_001890085.2 of Hipposideros armiger. NCBI lineage: Eukaryota > Metazoa > Chordata > Mammalia > Chiroptera > Hipposideridae > Hipposideros > Hipposideros armiger. Next base: position 729,884 of record NW_017731945.1, read on the forward strand.
GTGAATAAAGTAGATGAGGACACACTGTAATATTTTTATTTGACAGAAACTGCCATACCAGAAGTGATGTGTGACACGGAACGTTGTCATGATGGAGGATGAAGTAAGTACACTCATGAAAGAGGACTTCCAGAACTGCTTCAGAAAGTAAAAAATAAATAAATTCTTTTAAATGGTAACATTCACTGTATTTTTTGATCACACCTCGTGTATCTTCCAAACCTGGAAAATGGGAGCACAGAGTGGAATTTATAAAGAGCCAAACCCCAGAAGCATGGAGTATAAAGTTTTTAAAAATGAGCTTTAGAGTAGAAGAGATAAAGCCGTGACCTAAAGATAGCTCTTGCTGCACAGGAAGGGAAAAGGCAGCCTGGTGCCTGGAGGAGGAGCCTGGGGAATCAGAAACTGGAGTGGCAGGACATCAGGTTCAAGTGTCTTTGATCTTTCTGCCATCACCCCTTGCGGGGAATGGAGAAGGATCACAGGGGTAGGGGTATATGATAGAAACTTTCAGGTAAGTAAGAGGCAATTCCAGAGCAGCGGGGCTGGCTCCTTGCTTCTCAGTCCATTATAAACTCCCTAAAGAGGCCACATGGCCAGCATAATATCAGGGCAACTTGGTGCCTTTCTGGGCCATCGATTAGAAATGGCCCAAATCTGTGTCTGGACAAATGGACCAGAGATAGCATCCAGACCTTCCAGAGGTTACGCAGAGCAGCTAGAGAATCCAAACAGTCCCTGTGCGCTGGTGAGAAAGTAGATACCTGTATTTCCCCATGTATAAGACGCACCCTTTTTCGAAAAATTTGGGGTCTAAAACTGGGTGCGTCTTATGCAGTGGTTGTAGATTTTTTTTACTTGCATTTCCTGCTTTTTTCGCGCTTGTTTTTGCGTTTATACAACCACTGTATAAGACGCACCGTTTTTAGACCCCAAATTTTAGAAAAAGGGTGCATCTTATACATGCGGAAATACGGTAGGTGCTGAGGGAACTGGTGAAGCAGAAATAGTTCAGCATGTTGACAGAGAGGCCACAGGGTGCTAGAACTTGATGGGAGATGGCAGTGGGTGCCAGGATGGCAAACTTCAGCAGTTGGTGCCAAGAGAACTCCCAAATACCTGGAAGGATTGGCTGTACCTCAATAGTATCGCTACTAGACACCTAGGAAGCAGGCAGAAAAGTTAGAAGCTCTGCAGAAGACCAGCTATCCCGAAATGCTGGGATGATATGTAAGACTCCTGAAAACTTGAATTATTTCCCAGGAAAACAAAATAGAAAGTGGGGGAAGATAAGAATCTAGGCTCCATTAAGGCTTACATCCTGGAGTGATTGAAATTACAGCTCAAAGGGACTTTGAAAAACTAGGACACTCTCTCATTCACTTGAATGGACAAGTTTAAGCTTCTTTTTTTCTTTCTGATCAAGCAGGGATGGAGAATTGAAAGCCAGATGAGGTTGGCTATAAAAAATACAATTACAATTTTGAATGATTTGTAATGAATGCATTTAACATCACTCCTTATTTTATAAATATACAAATATATGTACCATACATTCATGATTACATATATGTGTGTAGGTAACATACATTACATATACATAATGGTAATGAAAATGATTATTATCATATGTGGGCAAGTAGCTAATGTACTGACACTAGATATATAAACCCTAAAGAAAAAAACTAATGGATCTGATTAAATAGAAATGAAGGATTATATTTTAAACTGAAGGGTGCCTATGGAGACCATAGTTCTATGGAGAGTACAATAACTCCTCACTTAACATTGTCAGTGGGTTCTGCAACTTTAAGCGAAATGACATGTAATAAAACCAATTTTACCATAGGCTAATTGATAGAAAAGAGAGCTGAGCTCCTATGGCATCTAATCAATGTTATAATGAAATGATGCTGAACAAAATGATGTTATTCAGGGACCTGCTGCAATTTAAAAGAGTTAGAATGTATGCTTTAGCTCTTGCCATTTTTCTCAAGTTCCTATAAGAAATGAAATAAAGCAAAAGCTAGACCATTTGTAAGCATCGGTGGAAGACAAAGTTAATAGGCAATATCAGATTGGAAGAAGACATTTTTAAAATCTAAAACCACAAGAGACTAATTTCTACACTAGATAAGGTATTTGTGCAAATCAATAAGAATAGAATAGGAAACCCACTAGAATAGACTAAAACACAACAGAAAAGATAAGAAGCCAATAGAAAATTGGACAATGGCAGAGACTGCTAGCTTTTTCCACGTATTTGCTTTCCCATTCTTCTACAGTAATAGATTTTTAGCTGGGCAGGTAGCTGTCAGCCAAAGATTACATTTCCCAGACTCCAGTGCAGCTCAGTGTAGCTATGTGACTAAGTTTCCATAATAAAATATGAGTAGAAGCCATGTATACCACTACTGCTTCATGACCTTAAAAGGAACGAGCATGCCTTCTCCTGGCTGTACTCTGTTAGTAGAGAGGAAGGCATGGTGTTGGGCGCTGGGGTGCTCACCTTAGACCAGAGATGTGAGGCTGTATGTGGAGGAAGGTCATCAACAAGATCAAAGGGATCCTCAACATCGTGGAGCTGCCATAGCAACCCTGGACTGCTCTTGCTATTATATGAAAGGGGAATGAAATTCTGTCTTCTTTGAGGCACTGTTATATTTGGGTCTTTGTTACAGACTTGCAGCATACATGATAAAATCCAGATTTTCATACCTAGAAGCAGGACACCCCGAACCTGACATGTTAGAATTACTTAGAGGTCAGATTGTGGTCAACCAGAGCACAGGTATAACATGCTGGAAAGCGGTTGACTCTTGTTACACCCTGGTGACCTAACTGGTAAAACTGTCACCTGGAATACCTTGGAAGGCAGACCATGTGCTTACTGAGTCTGGAAAAAGAAAGAATGTTGGTGTGTATTGGTGACTTCTTGTGGGCGCTGGCCAGTTTGCAGAGATGGGAGGTTTTCTTCTTCCATTTGCATTTAGAATGCAGCCTGCCATCTACATTGATGGAGAATCCAGTAATGTTACATCTTCAAGGCCTGAAAAAGCCAATTACGTCTACATCTAAATAGCTGGAGGTAAGGCTGTGACCTCAAGGCTTTCTCAAGAGCTTCTTTTTAAGTGTTCTCTGCTAGACATTGGGATCCATCCCATGGGGAGTATCAGGTTCAGTGTGTAACCTTCAAGCTTTTTGTTTCATATGGCCTTTAGGTAATTGTCATAAGTTGGAGAGAGCAGAGGCTAAGCACAGGTGTCATAATAAAAGAGGAGAGAGTAAGGCTTATTTTTGACCCAATAAGATCTCTGGCTATAGTTACTTGCAACGAAACCCATGTGAAATAGTTTGAAAAACTATTAACTTCTTGATAAAAAATAAATTGCTAAAGAAATCATAATATTAGTCTGCAAGAGCATGTGACTATTTTATTCCTCAAGGAATCATGGGCCCCACAAATCTGCACCAGCACAATGAAACAAGATATCATTTTCTCCCATCAATTGCCCAAAATATGAAATATGGATATAAATGCTAAGTGCTGGTAGGGAAGAATAAATATAGGAACCCCTCATGCAGTGCTGTTGTAGACTAATGTGAACATTTCAGAAAGCAATTTTATAGTATCTATTCAAATGAACCAGAAATAAACATAATTTTTAAGCCATAAATTAGTCTCCTGTGTGTTTATTCCAGAGAAATTTTCACACGGTTTATTAAAAGGACATGTATGAGGATACTTATTTTGTCACTGTTTGTGGAGGAAATTTAAGTGTTCATCCTTGGAGGAAAAGATAAGTAAAATATGGTGCTGTGGTAGTTAGACACAATGGATCAACTGTATAATAGCAATATAGGTAGATGTTAAAAACAATGCTGATTGAAAAATCAGAAACAGATTGAGGTGTATATTATGATACCAACATACTACTAAATGTACGTGTAGCAAATGATTTATCCATAAGGTTGTACAGTGTAAAATGACTTGTAAAAAGAAGAAGATTGGAAACAAGCCATATCCATCATAGGGGACTGGCTAAATAAAGAATGGTACATACACACAGTGGAATAATATGGAGCTGTGAAATAGAGAAAGTTCTTTATATACTAGTGGAAAGATCTTCAAAATATGTTAAGTGAAAAAGAAAAGTACGAAGTGGCATATTTGGTAAGTTACTTTTTGTGCAAAATAGGGGATATGAATATCTATATTCATATTTGCCTTATATGAACAAAAACACCAGAAGGCTAAACAAGAAAGCAATAAATGTGGTTACCTGTAGTAGGGTGGGTAGGAGGTGGGCACAGGGTGGATGGGAGACAGGGATGTGAGGGAGACTTTCCAATGTTTACATTTTAAATATATATATATATATATAAACATATACATATAATATACATACATATATTACAAATATATTCATTTTTTATTACTTAAAAAAGATTCAATTTTTTAAAATTTAGTTTCCTGATTCTGTGCTTGCACCTTTAACAATTTCACAATGATTTTGTGCTCCTGAATTAGAAAAGCACACTGGATTCTGTCATGGACACATTTCACACACATGGAACCACTATAGGTGCAGCTGATACAATTTTTCGTTTTAGATAACCTCACAAGAATTTAGGTCTCACTTATAGTTGGACTGGGCACACTCCACATGTGAATTTTAGTGCTTCCCAACCTGCTTGGTGTAAAGGTAAATAATTCTATTACCAGGATAGCCTAGTTTTGTTAGAGGTTGTATTATAGGATAGCCTATGATGGTATGTCCAATGCTGAACCATTCTGAAGATCTCAAGACACGATCCAGGAAGACTGAAAATATTTTAAACCATGAAAATTTACAGTATGTATTTTAAAAATTAAATAAACATGCACGCACATAAAACACTACATGTATTACGGAGACATACACAAATACATGTATTACAAAGACACACAAAGAAAAAGATATAGAATAAACACATTGATAGGTTGTCCAAAGAGTAGGAGGAGAATGATCATGGAGAATTCAGATCAAAAAGGAATCAATGAATAAACAAAAATAGGAAAGAAGCCCTGACTAAACCTGTGATGAAGATGGGCCACAAAATGGATGGAAAACAAAAAAAGAAACAGAAGACGGCCGGCCGAGTGGCACTTTGATTAAGAACTGGCTTGGGACGCCAGAGGGCCCCGGTTTGGATCCCACATATGAGGGCCAGTGACACTGCCCTCTACAGCTAAGATGCTGAACAACAGCTCAACCTGGAGCTGGGCTGCCGTGAGTCGCCGGCGACTGCTAGGCTGCAGCCCCTGCTGCAGTGGGTTGCCATGGGCTACCATGTGTAGCCAGCAGCCAGTGTGAGCAGCCATCCAGAAGCTGGCGACTGATCTGCCTCACCGGGAAGAGTGCAATGATGGTGCCAACTTGGGCCAGTGAAGCGACATCCTCCACAACTAGACTGAAGAACTAAAGGAGAGCAACTTGTCTGTTCCCCTTCCCCCAATTCCCCAGCACTGTTCCCATCCCCCAATTCCCCAATAAAAAGTCTTAAAAAAAAAGAACTAAAGGGGATTCCAATTTCTCCTGGGTTTTTTTGAGAAGAAAAAAATATTATCTGACAGATTACTGATTTTTAATTTCCCAGAATATCAAAAAAAGTTTGAACAATGGCATAATTGGCCATTCTTAATATTAATAATAGAAGCAGGTAAAATGTGTTTTGAGTATGTTCTAATTCAACTTGTTCAACATTAAAAAGAGAACATGCAATTTTATTCCCTCGATTGAATAAAGAACTAAAGGGAAGGGCCGGCTGAGTGGCACGATGGTTAAGAACTGGCTTGGGATGTTAGAGGACCCCGGTTCGGATCCCACATATGAGGGCCAGTGACACTGCCCTCTACAGCTAAGATGCTGAACAACAGCTCAACCTGGAGCTGGGCTGCCGTGAGTCGCCGGCGACTGCTAGGCTGCAGCCCCTGCTGCAGTGGGTTGCCATGGGCTACCGTGTGTAGCCAGCAGCCAGCGTGAGCGGCCAGCAGCCGCAGTGAGCGGCCATCCAGAAGCTGGTGACTGATCTGCCTCACCCGGGAAGAGTGCAATGATGGTGCCAACTTGGGCCAGTGAAGCGACATCCTCCACAACTAGACTGAAGAACAAAAGGACAGCAACTTGTCTGTTCCCCTTCCCCCAATTCCCCAGCACTGTTCCCATCCCCCCAATTCCCCAATAAAAAGTCTTAAAAAAAAAGAACTAAAGGGAAGAATAAATTAGAATAGGGGCAAGTACTAATAAATCATGAGAGGAATTTTGAAATTATGGTGGGGCCAGGTAATCAAATCGTATCAAGGTAACAGAACACCAACCTGTCCTTTATTCATGTCACTATTTGCATTCTCTGAGTCCATTGTCTCTGTCCTTTTCCTCTTTCCTTTTCTAAGAGCTTGGGTATTGGTAACTTCATCTGTTTGCAAGATCGTCTGCATTTTATTAATTAGTTATCAAAAGTTTTCTGAAGTTGTAGGAGGGATTACCCATGTAGATGATGCTATTCTGGATGCGGCCCCCAATTTAATGTTTTTCCTGAAAAACAAAAACAAACAGAAGGATATGTAATATATTTACAACTGTAAATATGTCTCATATGTATATCTCATAATGGCACTAGCCACTCAAGTAAACTACTTTTACTAAATGCTTCCTGTCATTCTTTCTTCCACTGACCAATTTAGTATATATTTTCATTTCAATCAAACCTTTTTCAGTTTCATCATCACCATCATCATGAAATCATGTTTCCATGATATGATACACAGAGAGTTGTCACTTATAAAATTAGTGTAAAATTTTTCCATATTTACAAGTTTTTTCTTGTCAATCAGTTATAAGGAGTCTAAATAAAAGTAGAAATATTATAAACTTATGCAAACAGTATTTCAGAAGACTGAAGTTATATATCTTTAGGAAAAAGACATTAAGAACAGATTTTATCAGGACCAAAATATTCCAAGGGAGATTAATAAGAGTTACTCAGAAGTTTGTTTTATTTTCTGAAAACTCTAAAGTTTTGAGACAGGTTTTCCTTGGTATAAACTTAAAACTTGTATCATAAAGAATGAGGAAAAATATCTTAAAGGCAATAATATATTTCATAAAAATTTTAAGGAATAATCATTTTTCAAAACCTGATAAAGCAGATGATAGTTCTTAGGTCGAACAGGGTTGAAATGATCAAATTTAACTTTTGCTACAGATGATGTAGTACATTTGGTCTTAGCATCCTTATTCGTTGCATATATTGGTTTGTGTTTATGAAAAGATATTTAATTATAAATAATAAAACTTTAACTACAGAAGGGACTGAGCTTAAAGGTACCTCAAGAAATATGTGGACTGTTGAGCAGAAAGTAACATATGCTCCTTACCAAATAACACTAAGTAATTCTTTTAGAAAATATGGTTCTTTTACCTATTTTAAGAGAAATGCATTATTCTCTACCCCAAGCATAAAAAAATATTTGAGATGGTCTTGCCAGAATTGTTTATTGTACCTCTTTGAAAACTTACTTTAGGTTTTCAAATACATGAATAGTACTTGAGTTAATATGGGATTGCACTGTCATATGTGACTCACAAATATCATAGATCTTACCTAGCATCAAGCTTTGTTAATAATTTCAAAGATTCAAGCAATTGAGTGGCACAGTCAGAGTAGGGAGAGGTATAGGACATCCTACTGGCTTTGTAGGTCCTTCCTTCTCACATCCTATAGGCACTTTGTGGTCTAGAATAATAGGTGAGGCCTCTAAATGAGGTTTGAGGGTCACCTCACACAGTAGAGAGTGTTTAAGTTGTGACAAATCTCCATTTTATAGCTGAGAGTTGTATGGCTTGCATGACCTTCTCTAGGGAGTTATTAATCCATAGGTTCTAGGTAGTTTGCCCTTAAGCAATCCTATAAGGAATATACAATTAAGAGCGCTCCATAGATAAAAACTCCACTTTTGATAAATATCATTAGTCTATTTACCCAGAGCAAGGTCAACAAGCATTTTCTATAAAGGGTCAGGTAGTAAATATTCTAGGCTTTACAGGCCAAGAGGTAAAATCAAGTGTATTATGTAGGTACTTCTATAACCAAAATAAAGAAATAAATTTTCACAAAATTTTCTTCAGCTGCTGTAGTCAAGCATGACTTAATTAACTCACTATTGGTAGATGGCGTTCCTTACTTGGCTAACAAATGAACCATGGAGAAACTTGTTTTGGTTTTAAACTTATTTTCATTTTTGTGAAGAAATTCTGCTGTGATGGTATATTTCATTTTAAATTTTCTAATTTTTCTGACTGTTGCTGTTTGCTAAGTTGGAACTATTGTAATGAGTGCTTAGTTTGGTAATGTTGCCATACATCATATCCTTTTAGCACAGCTATAGTGTTATAAACACAACGTTGTAATAAACACAATGCTTTGCCACCTAACCTGATAACAAAATAATCCAGGGGCCGGCCGAGTGGCTCAGTTGGTTAAGAGTGTGAGCTCTGAGCAACAGAATTACCGGTTCAATTCCCACATGGGCCAGTGAGCTGCGCCCGAGCTGAGCTGCCAACAAGTGGCAGGATGGCTTAGCTGCTGAGAGCACGTGTTCCTAACAAGGTTGCCAGTTCGACTTCTGCATGGGATGACGGGCTATGCCAACCTGCAACTAAGATTGAACATGGCACCTTGAGCAGAGCGTCCCTGAGCTGCCAATGGGCGGCTGGATGGCGACTGGACTTGGAGCTGAGCTAGCTGCGCTCTCCACAACTAAGATTGAAGGACAACAACTTGGCTGTTCCCCTTCCCTAATTCCCCAACACTGTTCCTCTTACCCCAATTCCCCAATAAAATCTTAAGAAAATAATAATAATCCATGCTTCACTCAGCTTTAAAGCACTAAGTCCAGTTTTCTCTTTTTTTCTTGTTTTGACACGATTGCCATGCACTGGTAAAAAAATAAAATAAAATAAAATGCCATGTTATGACAATATGCATGACACTAAAACACTGTCAAGTTATTATAACTGCATCACTGTGGTTTGTGGTACACTGAGCAGCAGTGTGTAGTGATGAGACTGCCCCATATGGTCTCTGTCACAGCTACTCAAATCTGTCCTCATAGCATGAAAGCAGCGCTATGCAATATGTAAACACATAAGTGTGGATGTGTTCCAATAAATCTTTACTTATGGACACTGAAACTTGAATTTTATGTAGCTTTCACAAATCATGATATGTTATTCTTATATTGATTTTTTTTTTTACTAAAACTGTGAAAACCATTATTAGTTTACAGGCTACACAAAAACAGGTGGCAGGCAGATGAGCAACAGTTTGCTGAACCCTGACCTAGGAGTTCAGTTATATTTAAAAACAGTTTAAACTGGATCATCTGCTTTCTTTTCTTTCATCTTTATTTCTTTTGCTGGAGAGCAGGCCAGCTGTTTTAACTTCTTCCTCTCCAGTGCCTTACTTCATGACATATTATTACTAACAAATCAAGAACAGTACTTGAAAGACACAATATATAGCCTGTAAGATCCTAAACCAAATTGTTTTCATTTGATAAAGCTGAATTTTGCCAGATTTACCTGATCGGGACCTGTTAAACATTATTTAGTGATGGTGACACATGTCAGAGTCCCTGGTTCACTGGGGTTGAGGGTGGGGGGAAAGGGTATGGGGAATTATTCTTTAATGAGTATACAGCTTCAGTTCTGCAAGATGAAAAGAGTTTGGTGATGACTGCACAACAGTGTGGACATACTTTTTATCTCTGAACCGCATACTTAAAAATGGTTAAGATGGTAAGTTTTATGTCATGCGTTTTTACCACAATAAAAAAAAATGGAAAAAATTAGTTAAAAAAATATACGTTTTGTAATATCCGTAATGTACAACATTTTCTCATTTTGATGTGATTTAAAGAGCAAATCCTCAAGTTTCTTCACAAACATACAATTCATTCAGGACCAAACAGAATGGATATATCAGATCTCTCTTAGAATGACTTTTGAGTAGATTTTAGGCCAGTATTCCTGTTATAACATCCACTAACAGGTGACTCAATGTTTATATTACCTGCCTGTTAACAAATTCAGAAGAAATATTATGAATACGGCTATATATTAAACACTACTAGTTCCTGATAGTAAAAATATTCACCATGTAGTAATCTGCCTCTCTTTATTTCTTTGCCAATAGAAAGTATTTCATTAGTTTCTAGATAGTTATAGGGATGAGATTAAACATAACTGCAGCAATGAGAACATCAAATATATGTGGCTGGATGAATAACATAAACAAATAGCTTTTAATCTTTTTTTGACTGCAGCTCATAGTAAAAAGTGCATTCTACAATTTGATCCAACACACACACATATACTCACAAAAAAAAACCCTAAAACAAAATTTCATGAAACATATTCATTCTTACTACATATGATGCACTCTCTTAATTTCTATTCCAGCTACTGTGTTTTATTTCATAGTTACAAGTGCTGGTCACAGCACATTAAATTGATTTCACAAGTCACTAATGAGTTATAAGCCATAGTTTGATAATAATGTTCTGAGTAAATCCACAGTTATAAAAAAATAATGTCTAAGAAACATGATAGAGAAAGGGGAAGTTAGTAACTAATGAAAGCAAATGAAATTAATAAAAATATAAATTCCTAATGCATGTAGATTTAATTTTAATAGATCAATGATACTATTAATGTGGGAGTTCAAAAATGCAAAAGCCACCTCTGAAATTCTAAGAAACAAAAGTCACCCAAATTAAACCAAATGAATATCAAAATGTAATTCATGTGTCTCATCTGCCTTTGGATTTAAATACAAATTTTCTATTATGAATTAAATAAAAATAATTACAGGTAAATACACACTACAGGAAAACCTTAGTACCCTTTCATGACTTGCAAAAGTTTTAGATTGCTTTCTATACATACCAGTTTTGAAATATATAGATGTATAATGTCCCTTATGGCACTCAGATCAGAATATGAGCAGAGGACTGCCCTTTAAATGAGTTCCAAAGTGCCAGGAAAATAGTGTCAGTGTAATTCTAAATATTCAGTGATGGCTTTAATGTTCTCTGTGAAATGGAGTACTAGTTTCAGACCTGCTCTTGCATGGTGGGACATGGGTGAGGAATGCACCCTATTATTTTAAAAAAATTATGCATAGGGCTGGCAGAGTGGCTCAGTTGGTTAGAGTGTGAGCTCTGAGCAATAGGGTCGCTGGTTCGATTCCCAAATGAGCCAGTGAGGTGCGCCCGAGCTGAGCTGCCAATGGGTTGCTGGGTGGCTCAGTTAGTGAGAGAACGTGCTCTTAACAACAAGGTTGCCGGTTCGACTCCCACATGGGATGGTGGACTATGTCTCCGCCAACAATTAGACTGAAAGCGGCAACTGGACTTGGAGCTGAGCTTGCGCCCTCCACAACTAAGACTGAAGGACAACAACTTGACTTGGAGCTGATGGGTCCTAAAAAAACACAATGTTCCCCTTCCCCAATTCATCAACACTGTTCCCCCCTTCCCCAATTCCCCAATAAAATCTTAAAAGAAATGCATACACTAGAGGAAGAGAAATCAAGATCAAGATGGTTCTACATGATTGGGTGCCTTCTCCTGCAGCACCCACAGCACTCTACTGACCAAAACAAGTGCTTGGATGGTTTTCTCATCAAAGTGTTCTTGATTTCTGGATAGAACTTAATAGATTTTACTAATGTCCATCAGGGAACATTTCAACTCTTTTTACTCCCTGCATTCCAAATGATGTCAAATACATTTTCAGTTTTCAAGTTGTTCCAACAATATCCCGAATAAAAAGACCATCAACATACTTTTGGATGATTCAACAACGCTGCCAAACTATGATTGTATTACTCAGACTAGATTGGAGGCTAAGCGTGAGCCTAAGGTTTCTTATGTGAGGTTAAGTATGTTTGAAGGACTATAGACCTGAATCATTTTCAATTTTCCATGATGAGAAATGTAAGAAAAAGGTTCTCATCTGGCCAGAGGTTATGGATGTAATTCTGCTGGAGCTAATTTAACTAAGAAGCAGTGACATCATGCATTGTTAGGTATGTAACCATTACCTAGGAAAGAAATTCATTTAGTTCCTTGTACTGTCCTATGTGTCCTCCTCAGAACTTTCCAGTCATCTCCTTCACTTAGTAAGAACAGCATAGCTAATTTTACTGAGTGCTTACTATATGTAAGGTACTGGCCTAAGCATCTAACCTATACTAGTTTAATTCTCACAGATGTTCTCTGGGGTAGGTACAATTATTACTCATATTTTACAGATGAGGGAACTGAAGTCCCTGGCAACCACTCCCAGTTGCAAACCCATAAGCAGGCTAAAGGGCTCTAGAGCCAGAATTTAGAAACTAATCATCAAATCAGCTTTGCAACAGGTTCTGTCAATTCCAGTACCTAGGTTTTGGCTTTCTTCGCTTGACTAAGTCCCTTACAGGACCCTCCTTGCCTCAGTGTCTGCCTCACAGCCCCTTACCTCCAGAGACTGACGTCCTGACTTGATCATCAAGTGCTTCTTGGGACTGTAGCCCTGCTCCCACATGAGTTCAGGAGATCTCCTCTTAGCCCCTCCAGACCCCTTCTCCAGTCATCTCTATTCTGTTCCCTAAGCCTGAAGGTTGACATGTTTGGACTCATTTTTCCTTTTCCTAGCTGGGTTCAGCCAGTGGGGTGTCTAGGCAGGATATCAGAGGGAGGCAGGACAGTGTGTTAGGAGATTTGATCCTCCTGGTTCCTTTTTCCCCTCCTCTCCCTGTGGGTCTAGAGCTGGTAACACTTCAGTATGACTAGCCTGGAGGTACGGAACTATTCCTCTTGGTTTCCCTAAACCCAGCTGCTAGGGTCTGAGTGTGTCCTCCCCAACCCCCCAATTCAAACGTTGAAATCCTAACTCTCAAAGGTGATAGTATTTAGGTGATGGGGTTCTTAGGAGATGATTAGGTCATGATGGGGGAGCCCTGATGAATGGGATGAGTGCTGTCATGAAAGGGGCTTCAGAGAGATCCTTAGCCCCTTCTATCATGCGAGGACATGACGAGCCGTCAGTAGTCTGCAGCCCAGAAAAGAGGCTTCGCCAGAACCTGACACCTTGATCTTGGATTTCCAGCCTCCAGATTGTGAGAAATACATTTCTGTTGTTTATAAGCTACCCAGTCTCTGGTCTTTTTTTATAGCAGCCTGAGCAGACTAAGAACCCAGTCACACAGGTTAGCTTTATCACCTTTAGTACCGGGGGTTTCTCTTCTGCCCCTGACCTGACAAGACAGCCAGGTGCTAAATGACCCAGCCTCTCTTATCTGTAATTAGACAATGTGACTGGCTTACTTTCATCTTGATGTGTTCAGGAAGAAGACTTCTATGGTAGAGAGGTAATAGCGCAGAAATCAGAGGCTAGGAACAGTGGAAGACAATCTTCTCCTGCGCCAACATGTCACCTATTCCCATCAGTTGTTTGTAAAAAGCGGGCAGCCAAGAGTGGAACCACCTGAAAGTTTACACAAGAAAGTATATGCAAAACTTAGAGGGACTCTGGACAAGTTTTCTTATCGTTCTAGAGGCTCCAAAATCTTTTCTAAGAAATCCTAATTTTTGTGAGTATTTTCTCCTTGGCTATTCTTCTTTTCCTACCTGTCCCCTCCACCCCTGATATTTACATGTCTTTCCCGATTTACCAGACACACAGATGCAGAGTTAAGCGTAAAGGGGAGTAAGATTCAATTAAAAGTTCTATTTTAGGATAACTATAAATCATCTTCCACTTCACATTTTTTGGATTAATGTAGAACGTTCTACTCATCTTAAAAGCTGATAGCAAGATGAGATCATTATGCTTTTTGCTTTAAGTAATCATACTATAAAACATTAATGTTTTAGACCAATTTTTTAAATTCACAAAATGCAATAATTTTGATGCAAGGATCAATCCCTATGCATAACAATCAGGATTGATTCAACATTCAAACATTAATTTATCTTACAATTATAACATGAAATGACAAGTTAATTTCTCTTTGAAATATTTACCCCATTATGCACTATATTAATATCATATATTAATGAAATGACTAGTTACCATTACCAATGTCTCCATTAATTTTGTACTTTCATAGTCTCAAAAGTTTAGGTCTAAACATAATTAATGTGCTGAGTCACATACTTTAGATAATGTACTTAATAAATCATCTTAAGTGGTTTGCCCCCTCACCTAACATCAATAATTTTCTCTTCTTGCTCTAATATTCTTTCAGAACATGCTGAAGCAACATTAAAAAACAACAACAACCACTGATCAGGTACATTTCACATTTTTATAATTTCTCTACCTCCTATGTATGTGTTATTAGAAAAATACATGAGTGGCAGGATTTTCCTATCAATAAATACACAGAATAATAAAATGGAAGGGAATGGAAGAGGCCATCTTCTCTCTGTTATCTGTATTGGGTATGGGCAGCTGTAGGGCAAGCCAGAGCTAGGAAGCTAGTTTAGGGTGGAGAACGCAAGTACTGATCAGAGAAGGAAGCCCAAGGAGATGGAATGGATCTATTTAATCCAGCTGAGACCCAGGAAGTTATATAAAAGCAAGAAAGAATACTTTGAACTCATTGTACAGAAGCCAACCTCAAGGTTCAGGAGTGTCAAATACTGCGAGGAACAGGGGATTCAGCAACGGTGGCATGTTGGGACAGTGTGGTGAGCCTGTGATTCTATAGTAGAGAAGTTGCTCAAACAGCCAGAGGAAGACAGAGCCTCAGGCAAATGTACATCCTGTTCATAGGAAAAGGGGAAGGCTAAACTTGACTTTCTACCAGAGGATAGAAAGCTTAGTAAAATCCTTCTTTTTTTTTGGGTAAAAGTAGTCTTGCTATGTAGATAGTTCAAGACAGTCTTCCAGTCTGACTCTCTTCCAAATACTATATTAGGTGATGAGTCGGGGTCACATAAGTGGTTACAGACACAGGCTCTAGAATCAAACTGTCTGGGTCCGTAACCCTAGAACCAATACTTATTGCCTATGTAACATCTCTGTGCCTGTTTCCCCATCTGTGATACGGTGATGATAACAGTATCCTAGTATGTTAATAGCATATTAGCTTGTTAATAGTAGTATTTTTATTATTAACTGAAGGAAAAAGACCCAGATCCCCCTCATACAAGCTTAGATCAAACATGCAGAGGTGGGGGGTGGGGTTGTTTATAAGTCACAGTGGAGAAGGGTGGTATCAAGAAATATATTTAGAGGCCGGCCGAGTGGCTCAGTTGGTTAAGAGCTCACTCAAGAGTGCGAGCTCTGAGCAACAGGGTCACCGGTTTGATTCACGGCCCGAGCTGAGATGCCGCTGAGTTGCCAACAGGTGGCAGGATGGCTCAGCTAAAAAAAAAAATATATATATATATATATATATATGTATTTAATTAACCTAGATGCCTATGATTCTACAATAGACTACCTGTACTTACTTAAAAATATAAGGAGAAATAAATGACAGAAAAAGAGCTATCCCTTTTATAAAGGACAGCCAGGTGGTCTCCGGTAGAGGTCTTTTTCCAAAGTGATCATCTGCCTGGCCTCCCAGGCTTGTTTAGCTTCCTGGAGGTGCTGTGTCAAATTTACCCAAGTGATACTAATGGGGACATGGCAACAAATGGTACGAGTGGATCTATAATTATTTTAATAAAAGGAATCTTGTTAGACTGAAGCATTAGAGGAGGTGATCTAGGCAAATTTCTCACAAGCTAACAGGGAGGACCAGAGATCGGGTGCCCGGAAATAGCTGATACACTGCTGGAGCATTGGGTTGGCCCTCATTCACCTGGATAGGCATAGTTTAAGGACAGTCAGAAGAGAGGAAGGGTAGCTGCTCAGCAAACTCCAACTGGGAGGGATTCCTTCAGGGAAGGGCTTCAGTGGGAGGGGAGACAGTGCAAATGAAAACATGCAACAGAAACTGCATAGTTTTTGTAGTGCTGGAGAACGCTTATGCCACTTGTTGGCTATGTGATCTGGGGGGAATTCCTTACATCTCGAAGCCCAGGATCTTCATCTATAAAATAGGGATAATAGCAGTACATACCCATGGTTGCTGTAAGGATTAAATGAGTAAATGCCTGTAAGGCATTTAGCAGAAGCTTAGCAGAGAGTAGATACTCAATAAGTGTTAGCTACTACTAAAAACATCTTGGTTGTCCTCACCAAGGTAGCCATTCAGTAATGAGGAAGCCCAGGACATGTTGTCCCGTGAGAGGTGAATAATGATCATACTAACCAACTTCCAGGGTGTTGCTGGCACTCCTTAATGAAGGCATCAAGACCAGACTTCAACAGCTCACCAGATGGCACGGGGTCTGGTACCATTAAAAAATCTAGATATAAATTGGGATACTTACTGGCCTGCAGGTAGCTCAGGAATAAAGTTAGCCCTTCTTCCTGTGATAGAAGTCTGTGGAAGTGGTCCTAAATAGTTAGCACAGTGTTCCCTTCTTAGTTAGAACCAACATCCTAATGAAAGTTACCTGTAACTTTCTTGTCTCTTCCAATCTGTTTCAAGTTGCAAGAGGACAAACACAGAGCACATCATCTCCACTTAAGTCTTAGGATGGGCGGCATTCACTTGCATTTGGGAGAGGTCCCTGAATTACTGCTATTATCCCTATTTTATAGGTGAAGAGTCAACAGCTTCCTCTACTCATCTTAGATTGACAGTGCTCAAGACACTTCTCCCAGTCTCAGGGGAGGTACCCAGGTGATGCTAATGTTGATGGATTGAGAGAATGATTTGACACTGCAGAAGCCATGATGTCTTTGTGGATTTGTATGGTTCTATTCTCTCTCTCTTTCTCTCTCTCTCTTTGTCTCTCTCTCTCTCTCTCTCTCTCTCTCAACCTGATGAAAACTATGGGTCATGTTCCCGACAAAGAAATCCACATTTTTACATATAACTTCAGGTCCCTAGAAGCCTGTCAATGACTTCCAGGTTAAGAATTCCTACGGCAGAGATAGGATCAGCAAGAACAGGCTTTAGGTTTTTGGTTTTCTTTTTTGAATTATAAACTTTGTTATATTTCAATGTAGTGTGTTTGCTATTTGTTTCCTTGATTTACTCCAAAAAGTGTTTTGGAGCTATAAAAACATTTTAAGATGTACTTTTCTTTCTGTTCCCAGATTCATGGGACATCATTACATTTGGATAATTTCAATAACCTCTGAAACTGTATGTTATTGAAACATGTTGTACTAATCATCAGTTACTCATTGAAATTCTCTGTTCTCAGTATGCTTGCTACCTCTTAATTTCTTAGCAATATTATCCTTTTAGGCTATCAGCACACTGATTCATTAGCATACAATCTATTAGCACAGAATATTTAATGCAAAACTCCTACAAAAATTACTGTAAGAAATTATTGTAAGAAACTTAGCTACTAAATGTCGTCATTTTATTAAGTCATTCTGGAATTTAATTCATAAGCATTAGTCAAGAGTTTATTCATCTCATAACATAAAAACCATGCAACGTTAACCCTCTACCTTACTTTTTTTCTTTCTTCACTTAAGAATGTAGAAATGGCTTATGACTTATGTGGCAACTCTTATCTTGGATCTAGAAGGCAATAACTTCAGCTTTCAAACTTGCTTTATAAATTGCCCATTCTTAGACATGGTGGAAATATTTTACACTATCTGAATAATAATGAACAATGCTGCTCTGTGATTTATAACTCTAAGAGCTTTATAATTTGATTTATGAACGGCTCTCAAATTTTCCACTGGCAGCTCATACAACTATGAGTAAATTTTCTGGCCAAATGACTCAGTATTTTGCTGCATGACTAATCCCACACTCAATGTGGAAACTATATAAATGAATTCTATTTGCTTGTAGATAATAAATGACTACTTTCTAAAACCTGTCTGCAAAGCATTATAGAGTAGATGAATTCAATTATATTGACATTTTAAACTCTCAAACTAGACTTTTTTGAGAAATCTGTAATACTTACACAAACTACACAACCCCCCCCCAAAAAAAAAATCCACACAACATCCTACCCCCCCCCAACACATACCATTATCATGGATTCCATAGCCTATAGGACAACAAACCCTAAATTCGGCTCTAAAATTTCTAAAATGTTAAAAGAACAATTTGGAATGATTCCATTTAAAATATTTTCTCCTACAATGATGTCTTTAAGTTTTTTAAAAGTTTTTTTTTTATGGTAAAATGAATATAAAGTCCTTTCCCAGAGGATATTTGCTGAAAATAATATTCAATATTACTGCAAATAACAATTGTTTGTCCTTCAAAAACTAAAGTTTTAAAAAGACAATAGCTGTCCATCCACATGATGGCACCGGTGATCCTGGTGGTTAGAAATTGCCTCCAAGATTAGATGATGTAAGTTCTTCCACATGATGTAGCTAGCTCCTTTACCTCTCAATGAAGAATATGGACCAGTATATTGTTGACACAGGTCCTGGTCTCTGTCATGAAAAGCCATTTGGGAATAAACAAGCCATATAACACATTTCCTCAAATTCCTCTCAATTCCTTTCATGTCGCTTAATTCTGAGAGTAAAAAATTTCACCCAGGAACAACTTGGTTACCAGTCCAAAATTGGTATGATTTTTAAAAATAATTTATTGCTAGAGCCATTTGTATCTAAACTTTCTGTTTTCAGGGGGGTCATATTTCTATGTAATGTCCTTGTGTGATTACCAGTTGGGTAATTTACTCACTTCCATATAGGTTTGTAATAAAAGCTTATAGACAGCTTGGGCCACATTCCAAGGCATTCCTTATTTTTCCCCAAAAAAACATCCTTCTAGCCTGAGTATTAGTAACTAGGGGAAGGGGAGATATAATTAGTTAGGGTCAGTTTTAATTGAGAGTCAAGAGCAGCCTGAGAGCAGAAAGAACCAGTCTGCTGGACTCATGGTATGTAAAACAAATAGCTACGTAAATCACAAATGCCCGGGAGAATGCTTTCTTCTCCCCTTTCTTTATCTCTTAATTTCTCTCCCTCTACTGGTTTCATCTCTCAAGTTCCCAAAGAACTTGTTCAAGTAGTCCTATTTTGACAAAAGGGCCTTTATATTGGCCTTTATTCAGGCTTTAATTGAATTTCTACTCATCCCTTTTAGAGTTGGATTTCTCCAAAGATTGTGGACAGCGGCTCTCCTCTTCTTCCCTTACTTCACCCTCTTCCACCCATTAGTCTGGCTTTAGCCTCACCCACTACAATGAATCCGTTCTCTGGGATGTGTCCAGAGGCCTTCTAGTGACAGTCCGCAGTCCTTATCCTCCTTAACTTCCCATTTGGGCATCTGTTGTAGTAAGCCACTAAATTGGAACGCTTCCCACTTGGCTTCCAGTCTTGCCTTCTGCTCACTTCTCCAATCCACAAATGGAAGCTGTCTACAAAGTTCTGATTCCAGTGCTTTCTTGTAGTTTCCCTTCTTTAGTCATTTCATCCATTTCCATGACTTCAACTCTAATTTATGTTGATGACTCCTGTCTGTCTCCATTCTGACCTCTCCACCCATGTTTCCGTGAGCTTGCAAGATAATTTCACATTGATGTCCTTCTGATACCTCCACCTAAATGGGTCTAAAACTCAGTTTGTCATTTTCCCTTTCAAAACTGCTCCTCCCCCCAGCTCAAAACTTGGGTCATCTGCAATTCCTTCCTTTCTCTCAATTGGTCCTTACATAGCTTAAGATGGAGCCCTTTCTTCTTCCTATCCATAAAATAGGTATTTGCGCTACAATTTCCTAACTCTAGGGAATGCCTACAGATATTTCTGCCATTTTATTAAAGCTCCTTACTCTTATCTTTAGGAGGTGGAATGACTCAGTGATGAGGGAAATTGGGGAAGGACTGCCAGCTACATTGAATGGACAGGGCTGATGTATGAAAGGTCCCTTTTCATACATGGTCCTATCTCTTGCTCACTCATGCAGAGTGCCTTGTTGAATGGAGAGTGTCGGGCTCTCTTAGCTTCTGGTCTCCAGGTAAGAGACTAGGTAGGGTTCCTTCCTGCCCTAGCTGGGAAGGACTATACAGTTGACCCTTGAACACCAAGGGGGTTAAGGGCACTGACTCTCCCCACGCAGTAGAAAATCCACATATAACTTCTGAATCCCCAGAACTTAAGTACTAATAGCCTACTTTTGACTGGAAGCCTTACCGATAACATAAAATCGATTAACTCAGATTTTGTATGTTATATGTATTATACACTATGTTATTCAATCTGACTTTACCCTGAATAAAGTTAATATGTTAAATTCATTTTGGTTCCTTGTGTGTGTTCTCAATTTGGTTGAAAATCCAAAGGGAAGAAGGGCTGCATGACGGATCATCTTCATACCTGATCAAAACTCATTTGTCTTCTCTTGCGTGACAGTGCTAACTCACCATCATAAAAAGTAAAAAAATTATACATATTTTTCCATTTCCAAATATGGTAGATTTGGCCAAGAGTGTACCTCTTCCATCCCTACTCCCAAACTTTAAATTTTTCTGACTTTGATACAATGTCAATTATTCTTTTTAAATGAAAATCTAGCAGAGAGAAAAGGTATTACTTCCATTAAATTAACTTCCAAAAAGGATTGATTGGCTGATTTAATATTTATTGAATTCCACAATGCATTAGGCATCACTGAAACACACAAAAAGAAGCAATTAATAACATGCCATTATTTGGAGAAAGAAATGATAACTTAGTAACAAATCAGAAAATAATAATGGAACCTAAATATTAAATTCTTTCAATGATTTGTTTTGCTTATTATTAGTATTCTTGAGATAACTGATGCAAAGAACAGAAATGAATGCATCTAAAAAGAAATATCTATAATCCTACTGCATGGCAGTTAAGCATTTGCTTGCCAAGAGAGATAAATAATGTTCTTGTGTGCACTTGAAACTTATAAATGGCTGCAGCAAGACTCAGGATGATAACAATTGTGCTAACGTAATAGCTCAGAAACCCATAATTGCTATTTAGTTGCTTTTTGTTGTTAAAAATGCAGAATTTGGGGCAAATTGGTTACTATGCTGTTTGTGGTTGGTGGTAAGACATGTTTCAAGGATATTTAGACCATTTCAGCTCACTCACAAATGTTAGACAATAAATATAAAGACGACCTTCCTAAATTCTGTTAGTTATTTCTCCCAATGTTTGCAGAAGGTTAATTCAGTTTTGTTGTTGCTTTAAAGTATTCCACTGGGCCGCTGTGAGTCCATGCAGTAAAGAATTTTTCCTTTCCCAACCTGCCACACATTGCAGACTCCCAGGATTCTCTTTAATAACCCCTGCACAATGGATAGGAATAGTCTCTCACTGCAGTGGGCTGCGGTATCCAGGAAACCTTTAAGCAGTGTGCACACGATGCAGTGCTACCTGTCAGCCCCTGAGTGCCAGGGACCTAGGAAGCCTCTCCTGCCTTGTAGTGCAGCCTAAGCTGACATTCAGCATTGCCACTTTATACAGTGTCTGCAAGCAAGGTCCTTCTATCTTCAACCCACAACTGAATAAGATGCAACGTGTCAGCAACTTGAATGCTTATTTTGTTTTAGGAAATGAGTTGTGCATAGGAAAACTTAATCCACTGTTTCCCAGGTTTATGAACCTGGCATTTAGGAAATGCATTAGGCAATGCCTTTTGGAGTTTCCGTTAATGCTTACACACCATAATATGTTAAAGGTCTGAAGAATGAAGAACATCAATGGTTAAGCTTTTATGCAGAGCTGGGCAGTTGATTTTGTATCGTTGGAAAACAACACTGATTTTGAGATCCTTCAAGTAAATAAAAAAAATTGAGTATTGTCATGGATTCTTTGCTTTTCAGAATTTCACAAATTACTTTCTATGACACTTCTTCAGTCTCTTAAGTAGTCCAAAAAGTCTACCTTAGTAGTTATTAGAAACCCCACACATGCAGCAATGTGTTACCTTGCCATTATAATTGCAGTTTCCTTATGAGAGTAAATAAAACAAAACAAACAGAAACAGCCTCACACAGCATTGCCTTGGGAGCAGCATAACGCAGTACCGCACCTGGCCGACGGGCCAAGGCCGCAAGATGCCGCAGACTGCAGCAGCGGCGGCTTCCTGGCCAGGTGGCGCGGTGGCAGTCCATTGAAAGGCGCACGTCAGCGCTCCTGCCATACCTTCTGCGTTGGCATTGCCCCAGCGACCACTGTAAAATCTCCCGGCCATCAACTACAATATACTTTTTGCTGGTTAAGAAGAAACGGGAGGGGGGAAGAGGGAGAGAAGAAGGAGTGTGTGCATTTTAAGTGTGACAGATCATTATTTCCTCAACACTAGCCGAAACATTTTTCGCCTTAAAATATGTACCAGCCAATCCCCAACTTCTTTCATCTGCCAGTTCTCTACATCTGAAATTGCCTCTCCCTTCAAATGCACCAAATGAGTCAGGTTTTACGGTAAACGCATGGATACAAGAGGATCGAAAGTGCCCATTTCTTGTCTGCGAAATAGCACCAAGTTTAGGGGTGGGAACAGTTCACGTCTGCAGACCCGAGCGTTCTGTTCGGGAGCGCTCCCAGTTTAGAGGGCTTTGGAGACGCGTGGGCCTCCCGTTCCTGGAGGACCCCAATTCCCAGGGAAGGCCCTTCCCGGTGTTCACGCTTCAGCGTGCTAGGTACCCCCCTGCAAGCAATAGCTCACCCGGCTGCATCTTCCAAAGCCCCAACCTCGGGGCGGGGCGCGGGGAGGTGGGAGGTTGGGGGTAGCACCGCCTGGAGGCTCCCTCAGCGCCTTTTCCCCCCTTGGCTCCTTGGCGCCCCCTGACGCCGAGCTCCCCAGCAATTCGGCCAAGGGAAGCTGGATAGGTGGAAGCCCCAAGCGTCGGGGAGCCGAGGCACCGGGTCTGGGAATCCGAGGACAGCACAGACTGGAGGACGGCCCCGCGGGAGGGCGCCGGGCGCTCAAGCCCGAGCGCAGCCCGCGGCCGCCGCAGCCGCAGCCGCCGCAGCCATGTCCGCGCGCCCGCGCTGCCGCAGCCCGGCCGTGATGTCATCAGCCGAGCCCCCGCCGCGGCTCCCCATTCCCGCCCCCCAAGGGACGCCGCGGCCGCAGCCCAGGCGCCGAGTCCCCGCCCCGACCCACGTGCGCCCGTCTTCGGGATGCCGAAGCCGGCGGCGGCCGCAAGACGATGCACAGGGCCCGGGTGGCCGCGGCAGCAGCGCTGCTCCTCCCCGCCCGCCGCCTCGCCGGCTGGGCTGCGCCCGGGGGCTGCGCACGGACGGGGGCGGAGGTGCCTGGGGAGGGAGGGGAGAGGCTCCCCACCGCAAAGTCCCTGCCTCGTCGCCGTCTGCTGAGTCATGGTGAGCGCTCCCCGCAGCCCTGGATCACTTGCATAGCGAGGCTGGCGCGCGGTGCGCAGCCATTGGGCTGGGCGCGGGGCCGCGTGCGCCGGGCATGACGCGCTGAGCCGCGCTCGCCCGTGCCCGCCGCTCCGGCTTGCGCCCCGCGCGGGTGCTTGCTCCGCCGCACTCCAGCCCCGCCGCCCCGCTGCCTCCGCCTCGCCCGCACCATGATCGCCGCGGCGTTCCTGGTCTTACTGAGACCCTACAGCATCCAGTGTGCCCTCTTCCTCTTGTTGCTTCTGCTGGGCACCATCGCCACCATCGTCTTTTTCTGCTGCTGGCATCGCAAGCTCCAGAAAGGGAGGCATCCGATGAAATCGGTCTTTTCGGGTCGTTCAAGGAGCCGAGGTAAGACACGTTGCGATGGGTTTCTTCGCGCTGGGAGGAACATTTAAGTCGATTTGGAGAGTGAAGCGCGGCTCGCTCCTTTCTGCTCTGCTGCCACTGTCTCCCATCAATGCCCACTCCCCAAGCTGAGTATGCGTCTGTATTTGACATCCCTCGCCCCTTTTGCCCTCACCCCCTTCCTCCAGTCTCCCGGGTTGAGATAAACACAGCGATACAGAGAGCTGGGAGGAGAGGAACGGACGCAAATTCTTATTGGCAGTTTGCTAAAGCCCTTAAGCATAATCGGAGCGGTGTCCGGGCTGTGGCAGCCTTCCTTCACTCACCCATTCCTAGAGCTTAGGGGTAAGAAAGTAAGGCATGAAGAGTTTGGGGCTCCCCAACTCCCCTAGAACTTTCCCTGAAACTTCTCCTGGAGAAATCACCTAGAGATCGATGGCCTAGTAACCTCCCAGCCCTACAGAATACCCCCACTGAATTCGAGGCGCCTGGAATGTGCCTTCCCGACCCTTGTCCCTCCCGCCCCCCTTCCCGCCCCCCCCAGGTTAAGTCATCAGTAACGGCAGATGAAGAACAGGGAGTTAAATGAAGTCTCGCTTTTTTCTTTTCTCCCCAGATGCTGTTATGAGATCTCACCACTTTCGTTCTGAGGTAATTTATTTAGCGCGCACGCTCAAGGTCAGAAGAAGTTCTCTTTTCTGAGTACCAGTATTAATCATATGCGTATTAAGAAAACAGTAGGGAATTGAATGGCGAGCATGCTGCCCACAGCCGATCTAATGCCCAGCAGTTTTAGCAAATTTCTTGTGTAGTGGATCCGATGTACAAGAGGTTGGGAAAGACGGCCTCTAAAAGCACTACAGACCTTACTTAGAAAAATAACCCCAGGGGTGGATCTCAGCTTCGTTTACAATCTGTAATTTTCTGATGGAAGCTTTCTGGGTGCTGAATGGAGTTGTTCACTTGGGATATCCAAAGGCAGGGAAGAGCTTTTAGGAAGTTAGAACAGAGCAATTTGTGTTTCATTGATCCATATGCATTTCATTTTAGACTTTCAAGTTTACATTCCTATTCACTTATGAAGCTCCTCACGTTTTTTATTGGGGCCATCTGATGATTTTTGCTGAGTGATGGTGGTGTTGACCTGGCTTTATTTGATCATGTGTGCTAGCCTCTACTCTCAAAATGTGGACCATCCTTCCATGAGCAGGTGGGGCCCTGCAGAGATTGGGTGGGATTACTGTAGGATTAGCTCCATTGAAGATAGAACAAAAGGAAACACAACAAAAACATAATCTCTCCCTGAATCGCATTTCTATATGAGTTTTCAGGCAACCTCACTTAATGTGAAATAATTTTGGGAGAGTTTCACACAGCCAGGCGTGGAGGTTACTGGTACCACTGCTTGTTGTGGTTTACCCATCTTAGCTGACTTTGCAGTTAGATACCCTCCATTTACTTGCCATATACTGGAGAAGTTATTTCACATTTCATTTCACATTAATCAAATGTTTTATTGCACCCTAGATGTTTTATTGGGCTCTGGCTGCTTGAAAGCTTTAACTGCATTATTATAACATCATTACAATGTTGCACAATGAGTGATTCTATTGCATGTATCCCTGGAGGGTGAGAATTCTGAGCTCAATTTAGGATCTTTAAGAGAATAAATTAACCAGTCAGGAAACCAGAGTTTCCATTCCTGGCTTTACACTAACTAACTAGCTGTGTGGTGGTGGAAAACTCTTAACTTCTCAATGCCTCAGTTTCCCCTCTGTATAATAGGAGCAATAAGACCTGGCAGGGATGTAAGGGGAGGTTGATTGCAGGTTTACAAGTAATTATGTAAAAAAAAAAAAAAAAGAATAGAATTTAAAAATGTGTACAAATGAAAGATCTGTTTGCAAAGTTTATTCTTTATTAAATTAATTCAAGTTTATGGGAAACAACTTCGACTGTCTATTATGAAGCAACAGTTTTTGAATATATAATTAATTTAATAAATGTGACAAAAATTAAGTAATGGTCAGGGTGCAAACATCAATATTTAGGATTTTGATTTTTAAAAAGAGATTACCACTCCATACATGTAAATGATAGAACCAGAATAATAATACTGTTATGGATTATTTTATTTACCATTAGGTATTTTAGCTAAAGCACAAACAGAAAAAATGACATAAAACTATGTTTTGTTTAATTATCTCTCAGTTAAGAATTTGTCCTGAGCTTGCATTTGGTTAGGAAAGCTGGGAGCAGTTGTATAAGGCCTTAACTCATTTCACAAGATTCCTGGTACAGTTTGACATCTGTTTGTATTTCACATTTGCCTCATCTGCTAGACTGTGAGCTCCTTGAGGGCAGGGATCATATCTTGTTTAGTGCTGTATCCCCACTGCACGGTTTAGTGGATTCTTTATGAATATTTATTGAAAGAATGAAAAATTCTTCGGTGGGTGCCAGTTCCCATAACTGGGCAAATATTGGGTTGTCGGAAAAGTCATGACGCACTTTTGCAATGAAAAACATAGAAAAAATACGTCATGACTTTTCCAACAACCTAAAATAGCAGTCAGAGTTGGGCAGAAAAGAAAACTGTACATTCTCAGAATTCAATATTTGCTGAATCTCAAGTCTTATTTTATCTCTCTAGGCTTTTAAAATTTGCTCTTAAATTTGTATTAAAAATGTAAGTCACTGATTAGAACAAAATGGATTTAGTTAGAAATTTCTTTTTTCTCAGAAAAAAATCAAATGCAAAATTAATTTAATTTGTTGACTGGCTAC
Source organism: Hipposideros armiger (assembly GCF_001890085.2). Taxonomy (NCBI): domain Eukaryota; kingdom Metazoa; phylum Chordata; class Mammalia; order Chiroptera; family Hipposideridae; genus Hipposideros; species Hipposideros armiger. The sequence continues at coordinate 756,517 of NW_017731945.1, forward strand.
TTGTGTTCCTTTTTGTACCAAGTTCCTTGGATAAACTACTCAAAGAATATTAATTTGTAAGTGAAAATCTTGTCTTACATGAGAATGTCATATTTTATCACTCTTTTATATTTATCACAAATAAAACATTTTCCCTTCAGGATAACATAGGGAATTTTTTTTTTTCTATTCCCTTTTTATCAAAATGCCATTTCCTGTAGGATTTTCTCCTTGCAGAATATCTCTGACTTCTTTGGATTCCAGCATATTAAAAAAATTAGAATTTGAGTAGCATGATGGATTATTCTTGTTGTTGCTTTTTCATAGTAGCTGCTACAGAACAACTATCAAAGAAAATGTTTTCATTTTCTGACAAGTCGCAATATTACTGAACTAAGAAGTTAGTGATTTCTTGTTCTTCATTCCAGTCACAGTGAGTAGATAATTCAGCATTTCCATAGTGGTCAAATGAGGGAAATGAGTTTAGGATCCGTTGACTCACTTTGAAATGAGAAAGAGCTTTGGGAAAGCCCTTGAGCACAAGAAGTTCCCTTAGCACTTTGCCGCATTACTTGGCAAAGGCTATTGCTTCTGCTACCCACACACCCAGCAAGGAGTCCAGTTGGACAGGAAATTTCTGGATGTTCCTTCCCAGGTAGAGAAATACTTCTCCAGGGAGGAAAACCATGGCATCAGGATCCAGTTTGCTTTGGGGAAGTTCTGTAGCAGGGAAGAAAGCCACATTTCTCTCATCTGAGGAGCGCCAGCTTTTTCTCTTCACTATGTATATAATAGACACTTTTCTCCAGCTCAGTTTCTTCCTCGTGAAGCTAGAAATAATGTAGATGTTTATAAGATGTTTTGGAGCTGTAACCACCACAAACCCTTTTTATTTTTGCTTACTTGCAAACTTGTCTTTACTAGCTTTTTAATAGTACCCTAAATCTTAATAATTAGCATGTGAGAATGTGAAATTATTAATCCATCCAGCAAAAGCTGAACAGTAATAACCCCAATTCACTGACAGATAAAAGGGCCCAATTAGATAAAGAGAAATATGTGCTTTGTGTATGCAGATAAAGAACTTGTGTGGCTTTGTTTGTTTGTTTGTTTGTTTGTTTCTAAACAGCTAATGAAGTGAAGCGATTTCACACTGATGTAGGACAAGATATAGTCTAGAAACCAAGGGTTCATTCCTAGTGTCTAAGAAGCGTACTTTTCCTGAGGATTTATAATGTTTTATGCTTTGATTTTACATAGTGTTTAACCGTTAACCCTAGATTCCTGTGGTGAAAATCAGGCAGTGACAATCCTGATTTTAAGGAGATTTCAGAAAGTGATATGGGTAATTGAGGTACCATTAGGTTACAAGAAAGAGTCTTGGGAGTACTTCAGTAGACTGAAGACAATTATAATGCCCTTTGAGAATATCCAGAGTGAACAGTGGTTAAGTGATCCCTATTCATCAGCTCAGTGGAATAAGGGAAGCCTTGTTTGATAAAAGGAGGGGAAAGAATGTGCTTTATGTCTATCAGGATTTGAGTAAATATCTTCACTTCCCGTTTTAGGTAAAGGAACCAAAAGAGTTAACTCAAGCGGTTCCTGAAGAGTCGCATAGCAAGATAAGGACTAAGACAAGAACTCCCTGGCTACCTTTTGTCTGCCCTGTGATGTTTAACTGTGTCACTCACAGCTCAGAGAATAATTTGCTTAAATTCTCAATGAAAGAGAGAAGCTAGGTTGAGTGAATTTTTAGCGGACATTTCTTATAAAACGGAATAGGCAAATCCTGTAGGTTTTTTTCAGTGATAATCCATTATCCTAGATGAAAGGATGGTCCACATAAACCCTCTTGGCCTCATTATGTTCCCAGGGCGTCCCTGTAACAAATCATGGAAGAATGGTCAGTAAAATAACCACATTTCACAGCTTCTTATTACATTTGCATCTTTCATTCAGAATTACTTAATTTAATAGATTAGAGAAAATGATAGTTTATTACTTAACTATCTTTTACAATTAGGTTATCTTTTTAAATAAATGCTTTGCCTAGAGTTAAATTCCAGGTCTAAATTAATTTGTACTAATTAAATCAGTTTTAATTTGAACTCTACACATGATATAGTGTTCATTTAGCTTCACCTAATTATTTTCAGAATAAACACATTTATTTTTTCATTATGTATGAAGTATGATGTTAGATACTAGAGCTAACAAAGAGTCTGAGGTATAGCCCTTGCCTTTAACTGTTAGTTCTAGGTCACTCCCAATATCAGTGCTGAAATTTTATAGTTACTGGTTTCTTCTGTTACAGTAACTGAACTGCTGTGCTGTTTCCAACTGTAAATCACAAGTGTGCTGAGAGCATCAGAAACTGAAGTGTACAAGTACAGCCAATACATTTGTAAAAAATTTACCCTGTTCACAGAAGTTTATTACACCAGAGTCAACACTACCGTATAATTCACCCTTACTTTAGCTACATGGCAATGAAACAGAATGCTGGGGAAAAAAAGAAAGGAAAAAAAAAACTACTGTGTTTTTTTTTTTTGTTTTTTTCCCCTCCAAGCATCAGAGCTAATTAAATGCAATCTAGATGAAAGTTGAACAAAAGCTTTTCCAGAGAAGTTTGAATCTTTGTCTAACCTTTAGGTTCAAGAATGACTGTTTTTGAGATTTGGATTACAAAGTAGAACCAGGCTAACAATAACAAGTATTGATTTAATGAAAATAATACAGGAATGAGTTCAAAATCCTGATTTTGGGTTTCAGCTCTGCTATTAACTAACTGTATGATATCGGTCAAGTCTCTTAGTGTCTCTGAGACTGAATACGTGGCGTTCTCACTGGCAACTTCCCCCTTCCAGAAGTAACAGGCCATGTTTCTGCTGTGTGTAAAGCATCATGTTAAAAAGGTATAATGGAAAACATGATTCCTGCTTTTTAGGAGCTTAATGCAGGCAAAGATAATATAATTAGCATAAATACCAAATAACAAAACATACATATATATAGAAAAGGAATGTTGGAGGAGTACTGATGAAATGATTACTTCTAGCTGGGGTGATCAGAGAAGCCTTCCAAAAGGAGGTGACATTTATGTTGAAGCAGGTGGTTGGGTAGTACCTGGCTAGACAGAGAGGAAATGAAAGCAACACCCCCAGGCCAGCAGAAGTGCATGAAAATAGGCAAAGATTTAGGAAGGCACATGCCTGTTTTCAGAGTTCAGACTACACTCATATGATTAGAATGAAGGATGCTTGAGATTGCATAAAGGAATATAGAACTGGACATATAAGTGGGTATCCGCTACAATAAAGGTAACTTTTGTATATTACTTGACAGTTGACAAAAGCCTTTGACATATCATTATTTTATTTGAACGCCTTAGGAGGGCACCTGCTATGAGCCCTAAAGAGAAGCAAAAACTTGCCTTTTGATTTCTTTTCTGGCAACTATAGCAAAACAGCCTGATCACTCTATTTTCAGTGTAAAAGACAATGAACAATTGTGGCCTCTGGTCTAGAGGGCCTGGGAAAATGACTTCCTGTGGGCCTTTCTAGTCACCCTGAAGCTGCGCTTTTGCAGGGTACCATGTTTTTCAGGTCTAATGCACAGGTATCATTGGGTTATATTTTGACTGCAGACACCATATGTTCAGGGATTTGTGACAACCTGCTCATGTGGTCAATATGGCCATTACAAATCCTTATGCAAAGTATAATAAATTTGCAGGTAATTCATTATGAACAAGGTCATTTTTCCCCCCTAATTTTATTGGGGAACAGCCATGGTCATTGGTTACACATTGCTTTCCTGCTACAACGGCATAGTTGACTCTTTTAAGGAGGACGCAGCTCTCAGTGGCCCATGCGGGGATTGAACCAGCAACCTTGGTGTTATCAACACCACGCTCTAACCAACTGAGCTAACCGGTCACCCTTACAAGGCCATTTTTATCAGCTGCAAAGTACATTCCAGTTTTTAAAAGTATTTGGAATGTGTGCATCTGCATTTAAACTTCTTCCTTGAAAGTGCCTTTCCCATAATAATTACTCCCCCCGGAAATCCTCAAGCTTACTTCTGCTTTCACCCTTAGCCAGTGACCTTGTCTCTTAACTCACAGAGAACGTCAGTGCCATAAAGTAATAACACCTTAAACTTCTTGCCCCTACAAACTAAGTGGCATCGTAAACTTTCCTCCCCGTCCAATGGGAAATTCATCTGTCCTCCATACTAATATTGTATGCTTATGTTGCGAATTCCTTTTTTTCCCATCTTTTGGGAGATGTTGTTCCATTAGTCCCCCCCCCCTCCTCTTTTATCTTCTGGCTCCTTTTCCTTGCATATAAACGTCATATATGCTTCCACTTGAAAACAACAATACAAACCTCTCTATACCACCAGCTCTTCTCTTGCCAAGAGAAGTTTCCTGAAAAGTTTCTTTATTTGCCACCTCCTATTCCTCATCTCACATTTCATATTTATTCTTCCACTTAGGATAATCAGACTTCTGCCGCTGCTATTTAAAATCACTCACACTAAGCTCACCAGTGATTTCCAAATTGCTAAATCAAATACAAGTACACCAGTCTTTAACTGAATTGACCTATCTTATATTTGACACTGTTGACCACTGCTTGCTTCTTGAAACTCGTCCAGGTTTATGGACAACACACTCTCTCTTTTTATTTTTTAAAACTTTATTGGGAAACAGTGTTTTTTTTCCAGGACCCATCAGCTCCAAGTCAAGTTGTTGTCTTTCAATCTAGTTGTGGAGGGTACAGCTCACTGGCCCATGTGGGAATTGAACTGGCAACCTTGGTATTTTGAGCCTGTGCTCTAATCACCTGAGCTAACTGGCCACCCCTGGACAGCACTCTCTTAATTCTCGCCCCCCCCCACCCCTTTTTTTCCCTGGCAATGGCTCTCTCTGTTCTGCACTGGATCTTCTTCCTACTTGTATGTTGATATTCTCAAGGTACTACCTTGGGCCTAATTTTTTGTTTAACAGCTTTATTGAGATATAATTCTCACACTATACAGTTCACCCATTTAAAGTGTACAATTCAGTGGTTTTTAGTATATTCACAAGGCTGTGCAACCATCACACAATTTAATTTTAGAACATTTTAATTATCCCCCAAAGAAACCCTGTACCCATTATCAGTCACTCCCCATTCCCGTCCCACCCCTACCCCCAACCCTAAGCAACTGCTAATCTACTTTTTTTGTTTTTTTAGCTGAGCCATCCTGCCACCTGTTGGCAGCTCAGCGGCAGCTCAACTTGGGCTGGGAATCAAACCGCTGTTGCTCAGAGTTCGCACTCTTGAGCGAGCTCTTAACCAACTGAGACACTTGGCCAGCCCCCCACTAATCTACTTTTTGTCTTAATAGATTTACTGGGTCTCATTTTGGCTCACACTGTTCAAACTTGACTTGTGGGATCGCATCATACTTACTGTTTTAGGTTACCCCCATATAATGATTACTCTGAAATCTGTACCTCACATTCAGACTTTATCGTGATCTCCATATATAGAGAGCCAACTGCTTTTTCCTCATTTTCTCATAATGTACCATAGATACCTCTAGCTAAATGCTGAACTCATCAATTCCTCACCATATTTGCCCTCGTTTGGGAGAATGGTACTACCTCCCACCCCCTGCGGTTGCTCGAACTAGAAATCTAAAAGATATGACAGAAAACTTCCTTATCTGTCCTGCCCTATCTGTCTTCTCTTTTAAATATCTCTGGGGTCTGCCTTTTTTACTCCCCCATTGAGGTAATCTTGGCTCAGACCCCACAATAAAACTCCACACGTTTCCTTGCTTCCCTATCCCCAGTGCATATGCACTAATATAATAAGAATCATTCTAAAATACAAGTTAACTATTAAAACTTTTATCAGTCATGGAGACATTTAGATTCAAGTAATTTCAACACAAAATGTGTTATTCATAAATAAGGATTTGTGTTCTCTTATAGCAAGAAGCCCAGAGATGCAGCAGGCTTTGCTTGAGCAGCTCTACCCTGTCATTGCTCGTGTATTTGGGATAACCCTGGTCTTTCCCTCATGGTGGCAGGATGGCTGGCACAGCTCCAGACATGGTCAAATTCAGTCAAGCAAGGAGGGGTAAAAGCGGAGCCAGCCATGAAGGATAATCATAAGAAAATCAAAATCTTTGCCAGAAGCCCTTCCAGTTAGATTTCTTCTTACACTTGACATGTCAGAACTGTGTCACAAGGCCACCTCTCACACCAAGAGAAGCTTGGGCTATGAGCTCTTATTTTTCCTCGCTTTTGCAGTAGAGGTAGGCCAGGAAGAAAGGGTTGGATAAGCCGTTTCTCTTCTGCTTGAAATCTCTCAGTGGTTTCCTACTTCCTTCAAAGTAACTAAGTTCAACCTTCTTAACATAACATCGAAGGGATCCCTATCCTGATGGCTCATAATAGTTCTAGCCTAACCGTTTGTCCATGCTTCTTGTAATTCTCCAAACGGACCGTGACCTTGTAGGGTTATTGTTTTTGTCCATCATATTTCCAATTGAGAAAGCCTCCCTTTCTCTTTCCTCTCTTTGCCCACCCACCCCCAACAAGAACATAAAAAATACTCCTGTTCTTCCTTCAAAACTCAGTTCATAGGTCATCCCCGCCAGGAAACTTTCTTAATTCCCTCCTCAGAGTCATAATTGATTTTTTTTGTTTGTGTTTCCTACATTATTGTATCTTGAAAGTAGTCTAAATCTCTAATTTTTAGCTCAGTGTCTGGCATAGAGTGAAGCTCAGTAAATGTTTGCTAAATGAATGAATATTTGACATTTTCTATAAGTTAGTTTAATTCTCAATTCTCATGGATTCTGTAACTTTCCAAATATTTCTGTTTCCCTGTTTTACTTAAAGGGAAAGGACACAGATGCTTTTCATTTTTTTTGATTTCAGATATACAGTTATGCCATAATTAACACCTGTGTTTACTTTGAAACTACATGGATTCTGGCACTTGTAAAAATGAGTTGAAGATATTCTCTGACATTTTTATTCATTATTGAAGAGATTTTAATACTTTGATGTAAGAGTTTTGAACAAAAGTTTTAATATTTAATGTTTTCATTTCAATTTATAATCCAAAAAATCAATACAAGTATATTCTGAATTCTCTTGTAACCAATTTACCTTATCACCTGTGACCCAGTTCCAGTGCTTGAATTTGTTTTGTGTATAATCACATTGGTGCCAAGTAGTGTTTCTTTAATTCTCATGATCTTAAGAAAAAAGATCAGGGGCAATTTTAATGTACAATTTTTGCATTCGTGCCTGGTGAGGGCCAAATGGTGTGTCTTGCTAATCTTTGTTCAACTAGTTTTGAGAAATGTGGTGGTGAATTTGAATAAAGAGCATCAGAAATGACAGATATCAAGGTAAATAGAAAATACTGTTTTATTCCTCTTAAGTTTTAAAAAATACATATAATTTAAATCACAAATTATAACATTGTCTTATGGAGTTTATAATATATATATCTATATATATCTATATATATCTAGATACACACACACACACACACACACATATACTATAGTACAGAGAAGTACAGGGGGATAAATAAACTCCCTATATGACTGCAAAGTTTCTACATTTTATATGAAGTAGTATATTAACTCTAAGTAGAATGAAAAGTTAAGGATGCATATTTTCATTTCCAGAGCAACCAATAAAAATAATGTATAATAGCTAAACTCAAATTAAATTCTAAAAAATATCCAAATGGTCCAAAGAAGGAAAGAACAAGGGAACAAAGGAACAAAACACCTGTGCAAATCCATGTCTTAGAACTGCTCTAATCCTAAGTCTTACTGAGTTTCTTCCTTTCCACATCAGGACCTCCAGGCCTTGATCTTCAGGTTTTAGCCTGTCCTCACTTTCTGACTTAACTCTTCACTTGCCTTTCTGCTCAGTGTAGACCCTTAACAACTGTACGGAGAAGTTTTCACTGTTATTCTCACTCTGCTCACGCAGTTACTCCCTCTGCCACAGCGACTTTGATAGTTCCCAGACCTGACTCAAGTTCACTGACTCTGTTTCTGTTCTTGTGCTTTGAAGGCTTATCCTTAAATCCCAGACACTTGGTTTGCTGTGTGTTATGCAGCAGCCTGTATCTGTTCCTTTTTAGTGTACTCGTGAGCTTCTGCTTTGTTACAAACCACTTAAAATGTTAACCCTTTAGCTCACAACTCTGGGGATTGGCACTTTGGGCTGTGCCCAGATGGGCAGTGGTTCTGGTCTGAGTCAGGCTTGGCTCATCGCAGCTGGAACTGCCTCCTGTGTCTTTGGTCAGCTTCTGGCTGACTCACGGTTTTCCTCTCCTTGGTCTGTGCCCTTCAGTAAGCCAACCCAGGCTGGTTCACATGTGGTTAGATTCCAATTCACAAAGCAGCAAGAGTGGGAGGCACGAGGCCTCTAAAGGTGTAGGCTCTGAACTCTTCTAATACCTCTGTTCACACACTGGTTTGGAAAAAGCAAGTCTCAGAGACTGGGGACAGTAGAGTCCTGGTGGGAGGAATTGCTATTGTGGCCACTTTTGCAATGTGTCATAATTTTTGTTTCTAGTTTGCGGCTGTCTACTGTCCTCAGAGAACTCATTTTAAGTTTTTTTCTGTTGTTTTCCCTGGGCAGTCTTTGCCAATATCTTAGTTTTCATACATATGGAAATTACTTCCACCTGAAATTTCTAGGCCTAATTTAATTTTTCAACAATTTTTTGAGGTATAATTTCCAGTTTTAGAATAGTTCCCATCACCCCAGATTGATTTCTCATACTTGTTTGCAGTCAAGTCCTGTCTCCACCCCCTTTCCCCTGCAAAACCACTAATCAATTTTCAGTATATATAGATTTGCCTTCTGGACATTGCATGTAAGTGAAATCATAAAATATGTAGTTATTTGCATCCAGCTTCTGTCATGTAGGTTAATGTTTGGAAGTTCATCCATGTTGTCACGTGTATCATGGTATAGCATGTATCAGTATTTTGCTCGTTTTTATTGCTGAATAATATTCCATTCTGTGAGTATACCACGCTTTGCTCATCCATTCACCCGTTGACGGACATTGGCTTTCCACCCCGATTTTTAGCTATTATAAATAATGCTGTTATGAATATTTGCTTAAAATCTTTATGAGGAGATATGTTTTCATTTATCTCGGGCAGATATCCAGAGTAGAATTGCATGCAGCTTGTATTGTAAGTTTATGTTTAATTTTTAAAGAAATTGTCAAACTGTTTTCCCAGAGTGGCTGTCAATTTCACATTCTCACCAGCAATGTGTGAGGGTTCGTTCCAGTTTCTCCTCATCCTTAGCAATACTTGTCTGTCATTTTGATTATAGCTATTGTAGTGGGTCTGCAGTGGTATCTCTTTAGTTTTAATTTGCATTTTCCTAATGACTAAGGATTCTGAGCATTTTTTTTCATGTGCTTATTAGGAGTTCATAGATATTTTTTGGTGAAATGTTCAAATCTTTGCCCATTTTTTTTAGTTTAATTTTATATTTTTACTTTATTAAAATACTGAATTTATTTCACATTTATATTTTTGTCTCCCCACCATTTCCATTTGTCTGACCACCATTACTACTATGCTGTATCATAACATTCTATACATACTTAAAACCAAGGAAAGGATGGAGTCCCATCTTCAAAAGCTAAACAGGCATTTGGACAACAATGGAACCTAGACAACATTTATCAGACACAGTAGGAGAAGTTCTCACTCTGCATTATAAAAAGGACAGCCAGATATCAACTGTTACAGACATGAAATAAGATGGAAAATTTTAACAGTTTAAATTATTTTCTTTCTTTCTTTTTTTTTTTTTTTTAAAGATTTTATTGGGGAATTGGGGAAGGGAAACAGTGTTGGGGAATTGGGGAAGAGGAACAGCCAAGCTGTCCTTCAATCTTAAGTTGTGGAGGGTGCAGCTAGCTCAGCTCCAAGTCCAGTTGCCATCTGGCTCCCATGTGGGAGCTGAACTGGAAACCTTGTTGTTAGGAGCACGTGCTTTCACCAGCTGAGCCATCCTGCTACCTGCTGGCAGCTCAGCGGCAGCTCAGCTCGGGTGCAGCTCACTGGCCCATGTGGAAAGCTAACTGGCGACCCTATTGCTTAGAGCTCATTCTCTTAACCATCTGAGCCACTTGGCCAGCTCTAAATTATTTTCTTAAAAAGCCTTCTACTTCCAGAGATTTTGAGAGTCTCCTGGAGAGTCATTAGGAGCAATTCTTCACATAATTGATGATCTTGGCTTCTACTTTGGGAAGATAACCATCTTTTTCTATACTTGTTTGCATTTTTGTTTTAATATCCTATAGAAACAGCTCAGTTCAGTTCTGTGTTTTAGGAGTGTTTTTCTATTTTTGAAAATTCTTGACCCTTTGATCTTGGTGTTGATGGTTTTGAGTCGTTTTCATTCTTGTTTGACTATGGTGCCTTTTTGGCTGGAGTAGCTCACATTGATTTCTTTATTGGAGCTTTTTCTTTAGCTTCTTCCTCCTAAAAATCATCATCATCCTCATCTTCAGCAGCAGCAAATTTTGCTTTTTTCTGTGAAACTTGCTACCAGTTCCAGGGGCAGATTACTTTCCGGAATACTTAGGAGTTTCACATCCACCTCCTCTTCATCTTCTGACTCTGCATCTTTTTCCACAGCTGCTAAGTGCTGTCCATTAATACGCACAGGCCCTGAGCCACACACAATCATAGATGTTATTTCAAAGCCCCCAAGGGAAACCGTTGGCTTTACAGAGATTTTCAAAGTTTCCAGTGTTACTTTAATTGGACTGCCTTCATAATTCATTGCCTCTGGTTCAACAATGTGCAGTTCATCCATTGCACCAGCCCCTAAACTGACGGTTCTTAAAGATAACTGCTGCTCGTTTTCATCCTTATGCACCTCAAAGTGGTCTTTTTTGTTGGCCTCTGGTTCATAACTGAAAAGTTAGTTTTGGGGCCTCAGGGAGCTCATGTCCAGGTCCACTGACTCTTTCATGGGGTGGTGGCACACTTAGATGGGAGAGGAGGCAGATAGAAATAAACAACTACTGTTCCAGAGAACAGCTGCACAGGACAGAATCACACCAGGGCTAATCTTAGCCCATTTTTAAATTGGGTAATATACCTTCTTAATGAGTTGTAAGAGGTGTTCTTTTTGTTTGGTTTATTTTTTAAATATATATTCTGGAAACAAGTCCTTTAACAGACATATGATTTACAAAGATTTTCTTATAATGTTTTTCTTTTCATTTACTTAATTTTATCTTAAGCGCAAAAGTTTTAAATTTTTATTAAGTCTAGTTTATCTATTATTTTCCTTTATAGATTGTGGTTTTTGGTGTTGTATCCAAGAACTATTGCCTCACCCAAGGTCATGAAAATTTTCCATGTTTTTTCTACAAATTTTATAGTTCTGGTTCTTACGTTTAGTCTATGACTCATTTTGAGTTTTTCTCTATTTTCTGAGTTTGTGAATTATTGGTATTAATTCTATTAAATATTTGATAGAGTTCATCAGTGAAGTCATTTGAGGCTGATGTTTTCTTTGTGGGAATATTTTAAGTTATCAATTTAAAATTTAAGTATTAGATTTCTTTATTTTTTATATGCCTATTCACATTTTCTCTTTCTTCTTGAGTCAGTTTGGCAATTTGTGTTTTTCTAGGCATTTGTTCATTTCATCTAAATTGTCTAATTTGTTGGCCTAATAGTATTCCGATATATTCCTTTTAATTTCTGTATGGTAGGTAATACTTTTGGATTCCTTTTTGTTTATCTAGCTAGAAAGTTGGGGTTCTTGTTACCCTGTTCTGCTGCATACTTCTGTGACTATGTTTGTATCCAGGCTCAAGTGGTAGGAAGAGAGAGACTATAAAGTAATGGGAGTTTGCCCCACTCTCTCTCTTGAAATCAGAGAGGAAGGTTTCCTTCCCAAGAGTTTTGTTTCCTTTTTTACTGGGGCTGCTAATGTCATTGCCTGTGGGATTGCTTGAAGGTTGGGACTTAGAGAACTCAGAGAAGAAATAAATGGGGGATTTCTGCACTCTGAGTCTTAAGAATCCCCTTTTTCACTCCCCAAGCCAGAATAAGGGGGCTTCTGGAGCTTTCACTGCCTGAGCCTCAGTACCCAGCTCTGGGTTTCAGGCTGCACTGCTGTGATGCGTTCAGTCTGGAGGATACTAGAGGTAAAAATGACAAATGTGCCACTGGTTTGGTGATACTTCAGATTCTGGCCTTTTTAAAAACTTCAAGTTCATTGCTACTATTTACTTTTCAGAATCCTCAAATGGCTGCTCAGTGCATTTTGTTCAGTTGTGTGGTAGTATTCAGTGGGAGGCATTTTACTTTATTGCAACTTTATTGTAACAAGAACTATGATCTGTCTTTAATTAGTGTGTTCCCCCCTCTACCTTAAGCCCATTGGTTTTCTCTTTTTACTTATTTACTTTTTGGAAAATCTTGTAGCATTTTGCCATCTAGTAAGATGATGCTGGTAGACATGTTTATTGCTACACACAACTCATGCGATACTGAAGATTCCATTTATTGCATTATTATACAGAACTTTTAGGAATGCACCTCAATACATTTTCATTAAAAAACTTTTTTTTCTTTTCTTTTTGCCCATTCTCATCATTCTCCAGATTTCTGGGTTTCACTCTAACTTCTGAAAACCAAATAGATTGAGATTATAGAACTACCTGCAGATTTTACAGCACATAATATACATTTAATCATATTTGATGTTATTTGCAAAAGAGAGTAGAACTCTCACATTAAGAAGTAGCTCATTAACAAGTTTTAGATAACTAACCGGCCAACTCTGGAGAATCATTAACAAAAATTAAATAAGTAAATTCCTGCCACTACCCACTCTGCATGAAGGAGGCACCAGGCATTTTCAAACATTTCAGACAGATTTAGGGTGTCACTACCTCTTATTTTGGAGGGCACTGTAGGGTATCTGAAAGGAATCACAATTGTGTTTGGTGAAATTTTCTAGCTTTTAAAAAGTGAAACAGTGTAATAGAAATTTGCAGGACAAATTTAAAATTATTTTAAATTAAATAATGACGAGGTCTAATTCCTACTGTTCTAAAGCCTTCTTGTAGGTTCTTCGCCTTTGGGGAGCATTCTGAGAATCTGATGAAAGCTATGGTCTACATCTCTAGAAAAATTAGAGATACATAGGATGTATACTTTTGCATATCCTGTAAGTGTCCGCAGGGGCCCCTTAATGCTCATCTGTGAATTTCTAGGGCGGAGATAGACTCCAGTTAAGCATCCCTGCAGTGAAATGATCAGATATCTTTGTCCAGTAGGATTGAGATCATTTTTGAAAATCTCTACCAGGTGATTTGTCTCGGGTCATGCCTTTGGCAGGGCAGGTTGAGCTTTAGTTCTTCCCATGGGTCAGGTCTGTGATGTTGTAGATAATATTCTCTAAATTACCTGTGATACTTGCAGGTATAGTAACTCACAAAGCTGTCCCCGATCCACAGTCTACAACTTGAAATTCCAGCTCCAATCTTTTTCCTGTAACATAGAAGTAGGAAGCTGATGTGCTCCAAGTTCATTTGTTTCACAGTGAAGAAGTGCATCTTCAGGAATACATGGGGCTACAGAAACTCCCTGGGGAGATGTTTCTCAGCCTCTCGTAACCTTGCAGCAGTGATAGGTCTTGTAAGAAGCCGAATGGTAAAGTGGAGAGGATCCTGACCAAGCGGAATGGTATGGTGGAGAGGATCTTTCTTATGTGTTAAAAGACCTGAGGCCTAGCCTTGTTCCTTAGCTTACTGTGGGTAAGTCATTTAATATTCCCAAAGTTTATTTTTTCTTTTGGTAAACAAGTAATAGCAATATCGGTTATATCTTTATACAGGTCATTGTGAGCATCAGTGAAAATAATATATGTATGTGATCTTTAAAAATATGTAAGCCTATTGAGTTGAAAGATAAAGGGACACGTAGCATAATAGCTATGACAGAATGGAACCTTCATTCATTCACCATGCATTTATTCATTAGTAAATACCTGACATGCACAGGGCATCTAATTTCCCTATGCTTTTAGTTGGAAATATGGCCCTTCTATCTCTCAAATGCTTTTTCGAATCTCCTCATCTTGTACAGAAAACAAAATAAAAGGAAGCGTAGTGATACAGAATGAGAAAGTCACATAACTTGCGTACGATTTAAGTTGGAAAAAATCAGTATAATGGGGTAGTTTATCTTAGCTCTTAAAATGATAGTCAAAGGAAGATGGATGATTCAGGCCCTTCTGAAAATAGTGATATCTCATCCTGCCCCACATCCTGTCCTGGAGATGACCTAGTTATGGAGAAGTGATAATAGCTGCCATTTTCTCAGAGCTTTCCTATCTTTACATATGTCCTATCTCATTTAATCATCACTTGCCCAAGGTCGCATGGTTCCCAGAGCTGAAATTTCAACCCTGGTCCTTTCACCTGCACAGTCCATGCTCCTAGCTACCTAGAAGCAGAGAAGTGGGGCTGAATTACAATGAGCTGAACTGGCATTTGCCTTTTCTAAAGTTCATAGGGATCAGTGTTAATTTACATTCTTTAACCTTGAATGCTTAGAATAACCTTTGAGCTTGCTTTTCAGGACTTAGAGATCGTGATAATTGCCACCTGAAAGCGGGGTAGGGACTCAGATGGAATCAAGTTTTAGCTTGAAGAAATAAGGTTCTCTGAGCTGCACTTTTTAATATTTGAAATCCTTAAAGAAATGAATTTCCATTATTTAATCTATTTTCTGAGAGTTCCTTTTTCAAGCATATTGGATTTTACATTTGTGAGTTATTAGAAAATATGAAGCAGTATGATTATTGTAACATGTAAATACACTGCATTGTCTTCATTGTTATTAGAAAGAAAAATGTGCTGGTGTTTTCCACAGATGTGGTGTGTTTGTGAGGCCGAATTCCTTCTCCGTCTGTTGTTTTTGCCTAAGCTTCTGTCTGCTGGTTACATTACCTACCGATGTGGTGGAACAGAAGAAGCCAAAGGCTCAATTTCAAATAACATTCCTGGTTGTTTAGACTCTCTTAAAATATTTAGAATACATAGCTGTATGTCTGAATTATATGCTGTACTGGGTGGGAGGTAAAATTGGGAAATTTTGGTTGACTACGGCTATATGCAATTTCTCTAGAAACCTCCAGAAAATAATGGACTCAAGCATGCCTTGAGCTGTTCTCTGAGAAACTATGGCAACGGGCCTTTTAATTAAAGCTGAAGTAGTGTGTGTATTTTAGAAAAACAGAGATACTGCCAAATGATAAAGAGAGTATATGGGAATAATCTAGAAAACTAAAAAAAAACATTTTTAGATATCTGTGGTAATTTTATTATCTATATTGTTCAAAGAAACAGGAAACTTTTAATGAATATCAATATTTGGCTTTGTAATATAATATTTTTTAAAGAAAATATAGTTTCCTAATTATGTTTTTTTTTCAGGTTAGTATTTAAATTAATTTATGTTTCCTGAGTACACATTACCTGATAGTTGGAAAGACCACCCAAGAGGCATACTTAATTGCTGAGGGCAGCCAACCTTGGATAGTCACAAAATGGGTGATCTTTCCATTTGATGATGGACACCATGTTATATGACCCAGTAAAATGCACTGGTTGGCTGATGATCAACAAATTAGTAAACTTGAGCGGAAATATTTACAGTCAGTATGCTAGAATGTATAAACTCAGAGCATGCCAAAAAATAATTGAAACAAAACAAAACAAAACAAAAACAATGGAAAAGTAAGAGTTGCCATTTTTCTTGAATCAATATATATATATATGTTATGCTAACAAGCCCAATGATGGAGAGATTTTATCACTCCCTCTGCCAAGGGAGAATTTGAGTTTATGCCTATTGTTTTAGCATCCTGTCTGATTAGTGCGTCCATTCACTCTTAAAAATGTACCCGTTTGGAGGATAAATGGTAGGGGCAAAAGCTGGAAAGAAAAATAGCATCTAATGAAATAAAACGTAATAGTGACAAATGTAAAGCTCATAATCCAGGAACCAGGTAGGAACTAGCTCTTACAATAGTCTGTTATCCGGTCTCCCTGGCTCTGGCTCCCAGGTCACCTTTATTATACTGTTGGCAGAGTTAGCTGTCTATAATCAGATCTGATCTTCCACTCCTTTTGCTTAATGGCTTCCACGTGCTTACAGGATTAGTACACCCTTTCTCAGTCTCAGCTCCAACCTACCTCTTATGCATACATTATTCAAACAAGGCCAAGCTGCTCCTGTTCACTGCCCTGTCTGTGTTTTCACACTAATGCCAGTGCTGGAATTCCTCTACTTGTGTGTGTGTGTGTGTGTGTGTGTGTGTGTGTGTGTGTGTGTG